>NW_022589765.1:5405499-5520692 GCF_004348235.1 Phoca vitulina
CCCTCGAGTCTGGGCCCCCCCAAATGGAGGTGGCCGTCGAGTCCGGGTTCCCCGGAATGGAGGTGGCCGTCGAGTCCGGGGCCCACGGAATGGAGGTGGCCCTCGAGTCCGGGCCCCCCGGAATGAAGGTGGCCCTCGAGTCCGGGCCCCCCGGAATGGAGGTGGCCCTCGAGTCTGGGCTCCCCCGGATTGAGGTGGCCCTCCAGCCCGGGCTCCCCCGGATTGAGGTGGCCGAAGTGGCGGGGCCCGTGGGAGGCCTCAGGGAGGCTGCGCTGGGTCTGGGTCTGGGTCTGGGTCTGGCCCGCGGCCCGGGGGGCGGGAGGGCCGAGGCCGAGGAGGACGACTCGGACTTCGGGCCGGCGGAGGAGGATGGGGCGGAGCAGCTGGAGGAGGGCCTGGACCCCCTGGTGGACGCCCACCAGTTCCCCATGGTGGGCTTCCGCTTCGTGTTCATGGACCTGGTGCACTCGCTGCTGCACCGCATCTACTGCAACAACCACATCCTCGTGCGGCCCCGCCGCGGCCGCGTGCCGGGCCGGCCCCGGGCCCAGCCGCCCGACGGCCCCGGCTGGCACCCCTCGCCCCCCGCCACCCCGCCGGCGTGGGCAGCAGCGGCCGTGGCCAGCGAGTCCGGGGTCTCGTCCGAGGAGGAGGCCGCCTGGGAGACGGCGGAGGAGCCGGACGAGGAGTCTGAGGAGGGCCAGGCGACCAAGGGTGAGGAGGGCCGGGCGCGCCCGGGGGGCGGGGGCTGCGGGCGGCCCTGCGGGCGGCGCGGGCGCCGAAGCCGGGGTCGGGCTTCCCGCAAACCCAAGGCCGCGGGCCCGAGCGGGAGCCCCACGCCCTAGGGACCGACGGCTTTGAGAAGGAAGCGTGAGGCCCCCTGGCAGCCTCGGCTGAGACCGCTGAGCGCCAGGGGGCGTCCGCGCAGGGGGGCGGGGCGGGGGCGGGGCGTGAAGGACTAGAACGAGCCAATGGCACACCTCGTTTCTGTGCGTGGCTTTTAAAACTGTCAAGAGTCTCCGAACGTTCATCCCCGATCCTTACGAACTGACACGCGGGCGCCTGGTACAAGTGAAATATTCAGGGGTTGAGGAGCTAATGAGCTGCACCATAGAATGTGTCGTTGAGGCACAACATCTTGGCGAGAAATCTCTGACAAAAACTTACGGAAGGCAGCAGACCCTGATGATTCTGATCCCTTCTTCTCAGAAGGGCCCGAAATAGTCAGCAGCACAGGGTGGCAGGGTGACCGACTGTTAAGAATGTCACCGTGAGAGTAAGTGATCAAGCGGCAGAACGGTGAGGGCCATGGAGGGGTCGTCTCAACCCATGGGAAGCTTCCCACCTCTCCTTTTCTGAGTTACTTCTATCCTCCTGCTTCTCCTGCGGGTAGAGTACTGGGTGTCACTATTCATCATGCATCGGGATGGTTTTCCCTGTGAATGTCCGCTCCAAAGTCTGTGTTATTCTTTACCAAAGGAACAACTCAATATCAGCATGAGAAGTCTGACAAAGAGGCCCACGACTCTGAAAGGGAGGAAGAAAAAGACAAGTTCAACAAAAAACAAGAAGGACCCGACTAAAAAGGATCTGCCCCACCAGACAACAGGCCCAGAAAATCCAGGTATCGGTACAGCTTTGCACATCACCCCACCATTCCTGGCATTTACCTGTTACTGACAGGCTTTTTTTTTTTTTTTTTTTTTTTCAGTTCTCCCAGTAAATTAAGAAGTTTGTTTAAAATTAGTTTAAAAATTCAGTTTTACCTGCTTAGAACATTAATAGAATACTCACATGCCTAGTAATAGAAAATATAGTATATTCTGAAATATATTTCATGGTTGCTCATTCGTTCTTGTGAGGTCTTTTGTCCTCTACCTGGAAGACTACTAACAAGTGGTAAATGTATCGGCAGCTGAGACCAGTGTTTGTTTAGAGAACGGTTAGCAGAAGCAGCAGTGAAAGCGGCTGGGCTGCGCACTAGTTGGGCATTCATTACTTGGCCATGGAAATGTACCCCCTTGTACTCACTAGGAGAGACAAAGCCTTTGCGAAGGTGATTACATACAAATAGCAAAAAGTCAAGCATTTCAAGCAGGACCACACTTAATGATTAATACCTAAATATTCAGGTGTAGATTTTTGTATTTTATGTGACGGTCCAAGGACACTTAGTCATAGTATGGTTATGACTTATCACTGAATTGGCAATTAAGTCTTGAGGTCTATCTTGTCTTTGAATATATTGAAATGATTAACATTTTATTTTTTTTGCATTTTCACAGCTGTGTATTTCATAATCACAGCCTCATTCTTGTATGGTAGATAGGGAAACCGAGGGCCTGGGGGAGTAAGGGAGTGTCATCTGTGGAATGAGCAGAGGCTTTTAAGGTGAAGAGATTTCCGTAAATTCCAGAATGGCCTCTCAGGGGGGGTGGGGGAAGCATTCCCGGTGCTGGGCAAGAGGGAGACAAGGTCGGTATGCTCACAGAATTGAAGCCATGCGCTGCCCGAGCGCCCTACACACAAGGGCACAGGTTACGAGAGGACAGTGTGTCGTCCCCCGGCTGCTGAGACGCAGCACACAAACGCAGCCCATGTACGCAGGGCTGTTTTCACAGGGTTAGAAAGTCACTGGTGCTGGTTAATGCTGCCTAACTGTTCATTTTCTCTCATTTCATCCTGCAGCAAGAAGATGAAGAAAGAAGAAAGAATCTGTTGTTCATTAGTTTTAGGTTTTTCATTTTTTAGAAGCCCACGGGAATTTCATTAACACTGATGTCATTCCAAACTGCATCACCCACAAAGTGATATCCAATGAAATTCAACTCTTCTCTTACGTTTGACGAATATATTTGACAGCATTTGTTCTAGTTAAAACTAAGTTTGTTTTAAATTAATACACTGGAATGTAGGCAGATTTTACTTAGTTAAATTATCTTGACTCAAATCTCTCTTTTTCCTCTTTGTTTTGGCCCACCGTACCTTCATTGAAAGGTATCACTTTCCACCATTTGGTGAGCCTATTTTAAATTAGTTTATTACAGCCCCAAATAAAATAAAATGTCAAGTTTAAAACACTTTTTGTAAGGAGAGAGATGTAAGTCAGGTCTTTAGAGCTACACTGTCCACGACATTAGTAACTGTAGTCACACGTGGCTATGAAATATGGCTAGTCTAATCTGATATGTGCTGTTAAGTATACAAATGTTACATTAACTCACTGGTAATTTCATATGGATTACATGTTGAAACGATAATATATTGAGTTAAGATACACTATTAAAATTAATTTTTCCCATTTCGTTTTACTTTCTTTAAAAGATTTTATTTATTTACTTGACGGGGGGGCGGTGAGGAGCAGAGGGAGAGGGACAAGCAGACTCTGTGCTAAGCGCAGAGTCCGACGCGGGACTCGGTCCCATAACCCTGAGATCGTGACCTGAGCCGAAATCAAGAGTCAGATGCTTAACTGCCTGAGCCACCCAGGCACCCCTCTTTTTACTTTTTAACGTGGCTACTAGAAAACTTAAAATTACACATGTGACTTGCATTATATGTCTATTAGACAGTGCTGCTCTAGAGTATGGGTTTTTTTTAAGATTTTATTTATTTATTTGAGAAAGAGAGAAAGCCCGAGTAGGGGGAAGGGCAGAGGGAAGGGCAGAGGGAGAAGGAGGCTCCCCACTGAGCAGGGAGCCAATGCGGGGCTCGATCCCAGGACCCTGGGATCATGACCTGAGCCGAAGGCTGACGCTTCATCGACTGAGCCACCCAGGCGCCCTAGAACATGGTTTTGAAGGAAACCTCCTGGATGGCTCAGCTGACCTGGAGGCCAGATGGTGCTGCTGAGCCTGGGCCCAGACACTGATTGAGAGCAGCTGTTGGTTCTCGAAGTTTGGTCCCACAAGAGCATCATCAGCATCACCCAGGAATTCTTAGGCTCTACCCCAGACCTACTGAATCGGAAACTCTGAGGGTAAGCCCAGCACTCTGTTTGAACAAGCCCTTCAGGGGATGCTGGTGCAGCTAAGGTCTCAGAAGCGCTGGGTAAGAGCCACAGGGGAAGAAGCTGAGACTCACCTGTGGTAGAACCAGCCTTCATTCACTGGCTTGGGACTTGCAGGTAAACTGGACAGGATGGCAAGGGCTGGCCTGGGGAGGAGACCAGAACTCACAGGGGGCTGAGACCCAGAGCGGCTCAGAGGGGGTGATGGCAGCAGAGAGCTGCATAAGGGAAAGAGCTGCTTCCAGAAGGATACAAACATGATACCCTGTGTATGAAGTCTAAAAAACCTGCAAACTGATCACCACGTATTGACTGTAGATCCAGATGTCTGGGGTAAAAACATGCGTAGGAGAGACGCGTGCCAATGTAGCGTGTGTGCCAGCTGCGCGGGGAAAGGTAAAGAGCTCATTTAGGATGGTGGCTACTTCTTGGGGAAACAAAGGGAGGGGAATCCTGCTGGGGAGGGCTCCGCAGTGGCTTCGACTGTATTTGTAATGTCACATTTCTTAAGCTGGGTGGTGGGTACACAGATTGTGATAGAGTATTCTATCCTGTGGAGATCTGAAATATTTCATAATAATGAAACTGAAAGAAGAAAGGGAGAGAATGCACTTAATTTCTGGAATCTGTTTCAGGAAGAAAAAAAAGATAAAGTCATACTTGCCCCAAATAGAGGATCAGGGAAGGGGAAGGGCCCAGGGGTTTGAGACAAGAGGGCTTCATTCCTGCATGTCGTTCAGGTTTCCTGGGCGCCCCCTTGGTGGCAGGAGACACCTGCTCTCACGGTCCGTGCCAGCACAGCTCCATTTCTCATGTATATGATCTACCATGTGTGTATTCCCCTACTCCACCACCACCAATCCCTGGGCTGTGGTTTTATCTTTCTTTCCCAAAGCCCTAATTAGGTGTAAGTCATGGCTGTAATTACTTCAGGGAAGTAAACTTAACACTCCCACAACTCCGTTTTTGGTCACCGGTGTTGACATTTTAAAATGTATTATCACGTAATATTCCTTACGGCTAGAACCACACGGTGAAATAGAAGGCAGAGGGCTCTTTGTCACCATTATTGAAACTGCAAGAGCAGGCCAAGGTAGTGTGATCTGAGGGCCTTCCAACTGGCTCCGGTTAGTGTGTACGCCGTGCGAGCTGTAGAAGACTATTGCTGTAAGACCCAAGCCAGAGGGACCGGCGTCCTGAGCTCCTGCTGTCCAGGCCCCACTTTGGTCCTCCTCTGGCCACGCCCCTCCCTACAGGACCAGGAGCCCCGCCCACGGGAACGAGGAGTGTGCCCCTGCCGGCCCCCCCTCCAGGTCCCTGGCCCCCGGAACCGTCCCGAGCCCATTGCCAGGGCCTGCGTGCTCCTCTTGGAGCTGACCTCGCGAGGGCTGACGGCACTGCCGGTGTGTGTGCCCCCAGGCCTCAGGGGGAGGGGGTCGTGTGCCTGAAACGGGGGATGGGGCCTGGTCTAGGAGACGGGTGGGGGGGTGGGGGGCAGCTCTTCCTACATCATCGGAGCAGGACTTAGAGGAGTCTGAGAATTCTAAATCCTTTCAGGTCATTATGAAGGTACATGTGTTGTGGAAGGAGATAAATCATTCAATAAAACATGCTGTATTTGGTGATTTAAACATTTGAAATATTTAGACATAGGGTATGTAGATCCCCAACCAAACTCTTTTTCTGACCCCTGCAAATTTTATAAATGTTACAGGCAAGCCAGGTTAAATATCTAATCTGTCACTCCTTTCCCTTCTTCACTCCATGTTACACTTTGTTACCTGAGCACAATGGGGCCCTTTCCTTTTGATAATGGCATGTTCCAGTAGTCCATCTTGCTGTGGGACTCGGATGTAGTCCCTGGGCCAGGCTGGAGTATGACCACCATCTTGCCCCCTCTACTCACCCCCATGTGCATTCTCTCTCCCATTCATCTCTTTGCTCTCCAGGTGTTTATACACATAAAGGCCTCCTCTTCAACACTACTTTCTCCCCCACACAGACACCCACCTAGAAGCTATCAGCTAGGTTAGGCACACTTGTGTGGAGGCCCTTTCTGCCCTACATGAACTCTCTTTTTTTTAAAGTTTCTGTGTGTGTGTGTGTGTGTGTGTGTTTTAGTAATCTCTATATCCAACATGGGGCTCGAACTCACAAACCCCGAGATCAAACTTTGCACGCTCTTCCAACTGAGCCAGCCAGGCGCCCCTGCCCTGCACAATCTCTTAAGATCATTTTGCTTCTCTGACAACCCCCAGGTCTGAGCTGTCAATATCCTATTTGATTTCCCTCCCTATGTGACAGACCGGATAGACTATAGAACAGGTTCTGTTGTATTTGTTTTTCATATAGCAAAGATCAAAGAAACTGAATACTTGTAAGAATGTGCCTCTGAGCATTAAAAAATAACCTCTTCAGGGCGCCTGGGTGGCTCAGTCAGTTAAGCGGCTGCCTTTGGCTCAGCTCATGATCCCAGGGTCCTGGGACCGAGCCCCGCATTGGGTTCCCTGCTCAGCGGGGAGTCTGCTTCTCCCTCTCCCACTCCCCCTGCTTGTGTTCCCTCTCTTGCTGTCTCTCTCTCTCTCAAATAAATCAATAAAAAATCTTTCAAAAAAAAATAAAAAATAACCTCTTCATTTAAAAACAGAGTTGTTAGCTGTGTGAAAAAATTATTAATGGAGAGCCCTGGGAGTAAGAATAACCTAAGAGAGGTCCATGCTGAGAAAAGAGAGAAGGGAGGTATAACAGCTGCCCTACCAGGATCACTTGGGTAAAGGGCATCTACCTAAATCAATGGTTCACTATCGGAATAACAAGGAAATAAATTCCATGCAATCAAAACCAAGCATTATCAAAAAGGCAAAGATACAGTATCAGGAACAATAGATGTTTTATAGAGAGAATGCAAAATCCAGCATATGGTCATGTAATGTCACAGGATACCATCACCAGCACAACCAAGTGGCCATTGATTTTTCTCAGCCAAACCACTCAGAATTTAAAAGGCAAGGTCATGTTTAGGCCTCCATTTCTATTTAAGCAAAGTAGCCCCGAGGTGACAGGCAGACACGGAGGAAGTGTGAAGGTGCTTCTGAGTCTCTTACGAAAATGAGTGAGCTACTGGCCAGGCATCCAAAGGGAGCTCTCAATGTTTGGTGGTGTTTGGGGTATAGAATAAAGGGAACGACTTGAAGAAGAAAATTTAACTTCCAGTGAACCTAGACAAAAACCCAGGGTGGTTTCTGCCTCAGAGAGCCAGACTATTAACCGACTGTTAAGGTAAAGATGGTTACATCTCTAATCCTCTGCCTGGAAGTTCTTAATGGAGGCGATGCTACAAGAGAAAAAGACTGCGTGGCACGATGGGAAGTGAGGAGTCAGAAATTGCGGGGCTACATGCCTGACCCTTCCCCTCATAGCTGACCATCCCTCTCATCCCTCTCATCCTGACTCTTCCTCCCCCATTCCCACTTTTGGCCTCCCCTCCTCTCTGTGCCTAGGGGTGAGTGGCTTGCTTAGGAGGTGGGGGCTGTCCAGCCTAGTAACTTGTTTTTTCAAAAGTTTTTATTCAAATTCCAGTAGAGTTAACATACAGTGTAATATTAGTTTTAGGTGTACAATAGAGTGATTCAACAATTCTATACATGACTCGGTGCTTATTACGATAAGAGTACTCTTTAATCCCCATCACCTATTTCACCCATTCCCCCACCCACCTCCCCTCTGGTAACCATCACTTTGTTCTCTATAGTTCTAAGTCCACCAGTTTGCCTCTCTCGATTTTCCCTTTGCTCGTTTGTTTAGTTTCTTAAATTCCACATATGAGTGAAATCATATGGTATTTGTCTTTCTCTGACTGACTTATTTTGCTTAGCATAATACTCCCTAGCTCCATCCATGTCATTGCAAATGGCAAGATTTTCTTCTTTTTCTTGGCTGAATAATATTCCATTGTATGTATATGTGTACATATATATATGTATGCATATACCACATTTTCTTTATCCATCCATCAGTCTACGGACACTTAGACTATTTCCATAATTTCAGCCTAGTAACTTTTGAGGTGTGTGCCTCTACAAATGAAGGCAGGGTGATAATTGATTTAATCACTTAAAGCTTCCAGTTAGCAGAAAGTTAATTTTTCTACGTTAATATGTTCTATGGCTTTGGGATTGCAGTTCTACTTTTGCCTAAAGCCTTGTGAAGCAGAAGCTACCGAGGGGAAAGGACTAGAAGCTTGGCTACATGGAGTTCTCCACCTTAAGTTTGGAGCCAGGGGCTAGGACAGATCTCCAGTGGCCCAACTTCCTTTATGGTGGTGACCTTGCTCTCTGCCTGATTGAAAGTACAGTTTTTGGCATCTTTAAAACATTGAATTTCATCAGGTCTTAAGTGCTTCAACAATAGGATATGTATGACATGCAATACATTTCTGGGCCATTGGAAAGGGTCAACACGGCATTGGGGCAAGAGGCCAAACACTAGTGGACTAACCATTAGGATATGATAATCCCCAAGAAAGATTCTGCCTCATAGGAAGGTGCTCATTACTGCCAGACCTGGAACAGGTTAACATGGGGCAAGTGCAGAGAGCTCTGTATAATTGCTCTGTGTGTTACTATTACCCAAGTTGCAAATATTGGGGGCCCCCAGGGATATGAGTAGTGTTTCAAGGGGTAAGTGGGCTGACTAGGGGACTGGTCTTATAAAGCTTGGAGTAGCAACCAAAAAGTGAAATGTTTAACTAAGCCCATAAAGACTAAAAGACAACCCTTAGACCAAAGCCTCTGGACTTTTCCATCAGAAATACTATATTTAGTCAAGGAAAATGACAACCTATTAGAAACTCCAAGGCAACATTTTTGCTCCCTCCCTTCTAAAGCATGTTGTCCAAAGATCAAGATTTTGTAATTAAGTCTACAACAGTGCGTCCAGCATCAGGGTCCTTCCCTGAGAGCAGAGACCTCATAGGCCATGATGACGATTCAAATAAAAATAAGACGGGAAGGCCATATGTAGAGAGTCAAGACCTAATCAGATTAAAAAAAAAAAAAAACTATAAATGGCGATAGTTATTCCAAATAGACCAAACAAGTCTTAAAGTCAGGAAGACTGAAATTATATCAAATATCTTTTCTGACCCAAACTGGAAATCAATAATAGGAGAAAAACTGAAAAATTCACAAATGCGTGGAAATTAAACAATGCCCTCCCAAACGCTTAATGGATCGAAGAAGAAATCAAAGGGAAATGAAATAATATCTTGATCAAATAAAATGGAAACACAACATACTACAACTTATACAATGCAGCAAAAGCAGTTTTAAGAGGAAAGTTATAGTGATAAATGCCTACATTAATAAAAAGAAAGATCTCAAATATCCTTACATTACACCTCAAAGAACTAGGAAAAGGAGAACAAACTAAGCCTAAAGTTAGCAGAAGGAAGGCATAAAACCAGACACATAGACCAACAGAACAGAACTGAGAGCCCAGAAATAAGCCCATGTATATGTGGTCAACTAATATTTGACAAGGGAGCCAAGAATACTCAAAGGGGAAAAAAATGATCTCTTCAATAAATGGTGTTGGGGAAACTGGCTATCCACATGCAGAAGAATGGACCCCTATCTTATACCACTCACAAAAATTAACTTAAAGGAGTTAAAGACTTAAATATAAAGCCTGAAACCATGGAACTCCTAGAAGAAAAGTTTCTCTATGATGAGCTCTTTGACATGGGTCTTGACAAAGATTTTTTTAATATGACATCAAAAGCACAGGGAACAAAAGCAAAAATAGACAAATGGGACATCAAACAAAAAAGCTTCTGCACAGCCAAGGAAATAATCAACAAAATGAAAAGGCAACCTATTGAATGGAAGAAAATATTTGCAAATCATATATCTGATAAGGGGTTAATATCCAAAATATATAAGGAACTCATAAAACTCAGTGCCCCCCAAATTTTTTTCAAAGATTTTATTTATTTGACAGAGACACAGCGAGAGAGGGAACATAAGCAGGGGGAGTGGGAGAGGGAGAAGCAGGTGTCCTGCTGAGCAGGGAGCCCGATGAGGGGCTTGATCCCAGGACCCTGGGATCACAACCCGAGCTGAAGGCAGACGCTTAATGACTGAGCCACCCAGGCGCCCTCAGTGCCCCCAAAATACAAATAATCCAATTTAAAAATGGGCAAAGTTCCTGAATAGACATTTTTCCAAAAATGACATACAAATAGTCAATAGGTACAGAAAAAGGTGCTCAACATCTTTTTTTAAAAAAGGTTTTATTTATTTATTTGACAGAGAGAGAGCACAAGCACAAGCAGGGGGAATGGCAGGCAGAGGGAGAGGGAGAAGGAGGCTCCCCATGGAGCAGGGAGCCCGATGTGGGCATCTGAGCCAAAGACAGACCCTTAACCAACTGAGCTACCCAGGGACCCAGTGCTCAACATCTTTAATCATCAGGAAAATGCAACTCAAAACCACATTGAGATATCTCTTCTCACCTGTTCAGATGGGTATTATCAAAAAGTCAAGAGATAACAAGTGTTGGTGAGGATATGGAGAAGAGAACCTTTGTGCACAATTGGTGAAACTATAAATTGGCATAGCTACTATAGAAAACAATGGAAATTCCTTGAAAAATTAAAAATAGAACTACCACATGATCCAGAAATCCCACTTCTGGGTATACAGCCAAAGGAAATGAAATCAGGATCTCACAGAGATATCTGGACTCCCACGTTCACTGCAGCATTATTCACAGTAGCCAAGACATGGAAACAATCTAAATGTCTGTGGATGGATGAATGGATAAAGAAGATGTATGTATATAAATGGAATATTATTCAGCCATAAAAGAGGGGGAAATCCTAACTTTTGTGACAACATGGATGGATCATGAGGCCATTATGCTAACTGAAATAAGTCAGACAAATACTATACAATATCACTTATATGTGGAATCTAAAAAAGCCAAACTCATAGAAATGGAGAGTAGAATGGTAGTTGCCAGGGGCTGTGAGGGGAATGGGGAGATGCTGGTCAAAGGGTACAAATTTCCAGTTATAAGTTGAACAGATTCTGGGGATCTAATGTACAGCATGGTGACTATAGTTAATACTATACTATATCCTTCTGAGTTTCTAAGAGAATAAATCTTAAATGTTCTCATAACAACAACAACAACAATGGTAACTATGGATGTATTAACTAACTTTATTATGGTAATCATTCCACAACATATATATACATCAAATCATCACATTGTGTACCTTAAACTTGCACAACGTTATATATCAATGATATCTCAATAAAGATGGGGGAAAATATTAATGAGCTACCACATCATGAAAAGACATGGAAGAACCTTAAGTCATAGTACTAAGTGAAGGAAGCCAATTTCAAAAGTATATATATACTGTAAAATCCCAACTATATGACTTTCTAAAAAATGCAAACCTAGGCAGACTAAAAAGATCAGTGTCTTCCAGGGGTTGAAGAGAGAAAGAGATGAGTATGTGAAGCACAAGGAACCTATTCTGTATGATGTGTCATGGTGGATACATGTCATTACACATTTCTCAATATCTATAGAATGTACAACACCAAGAGTGAAGCCTACTGTAACCTATGAACTTTATGTGATAATGACCTGCCAGCGGAGGTTAATTGATTGAAACAAATGTACCACTCTGGTGCGGAATGTTGATAGGGAGGCTGTGCATGTGTGGGAGTAGGGGTATATGAAAAATCTCGGTACCTTCTGCTCAGTTATGCTGTGAACCTAAAACTGCTCTAAAGAATAAAGTCTATTAAAAAAAATCCTTGGACTCCCATATGCCAATGTATAAATCCATGAGCTTATTCTATTTTCCCTTCCCTCTCTTCCACATTTTTTAAAGATTTTTTTTTAAGTCATCTTTACACTCAATGTGGGGCTTGAACTTACAACCCCAAGATCAAGAGTCACATGCTCTACCGACTGAGCCAGCCAGGTGTCCCCCCCATTTTAAATTGTGTTGTTTATAATTTGTCAATATGTATTTCAGTTATGAATTATCACCTTTGTCCCAAACTTTTAGTCTTTGATTTACAATTATATTCAATGTAAAAAAAAAAAAAAGGATGGAAAGAGAAGAAGCAGGTGAAATGAGGAGTGCTCTCTCTCCATCTTTTTTTTTTTTTAAAAGATTTTATTTATTTATTTGACAGAGAGAGAGAGAGTGAGAGCAGGAACACAAGTAGGGGGGGAGTGGGAGAGGGAGAAGCAGGCCCCCCGCCGAGCAGGGAGCCCAATGCGGGGCTCAATCCCAGGACCCTGGGATCATGACCTGAGCGGAAGGCAGCCGCTTAACAACTGAGCCACCCAGGTGCCCCCCCCCCCCAATCTACCTAGGAGTAGTTGTTTCTCCTAAGGACAGGTAGAGGCAGCTCTGATCATAGCATGCAATAGGAAATGGGGGTGTCCTAGTAAGAACCTTCCCCACCAAAGGACTTCCATCACATACTCATCCCTTTCTCTCCTCAACCCCTGGCAATAAGACCTTTGGATAATTCCTGGCCAGAGGCAATATCTCTTTCCTACCACCATCCCTCATGTCAGGCTTTACAAGCCAAGGACACTCTTCAGCTTTGTGTAAATTTTAACACACGGCTTGTGGAGACAATTTATTGCCTTTACTGCCCTACCGAGGTAGGGGATGCTGTCATCTTTTGAATTCCAGGCCCCCCCTCCTCTAGGAAACCTTTCCTGAGAAAAGCCCACACAATGGAGGTTTTCCTGACTCGCTCTGCTGCAGTTGAGTGAGTCAATAAATGAGAATGTAAAGATGGAAATATTTCACATGTAGTCTTTCTCCCAATTAGACTTGAGTCCTTGTCACCAGAGAAAGTGACCTACTTCTCTGTCCCCAGCAATGTCCCATACAAGTCACTGAACACACATGGGCAGTAAATATTTACTGATTTATCTGGGATAGGTGAGGCAGGCTGGTCTAAACCTTTCAGAGACCCTAGGTCATGTTCATTTAATTTGTGGCTGGTTGGTAAACCTTCTGTTGTCAAATGTCCCTGGAGCTGGAAAAGACAAGAAGCAGACTTACCTCAAATTCAGATAAGAAGCCAGAGATCTTGGTTTTAGTTGTGCTTTCTCCATTAACTAACAGGACCTTAGGAAAATGATTAGCTACTCTGGGCCTCAGTGCCTCCATTTGAAAAAGAATGGGCTTGGACTCAACTCTACCTTCCATTTAGTCTACCTTCCTAGAAGTTTTAAAGAATGCAAAGCACACACGAAGGGAGAGAAAAGGGATTACTCAACAAATTATGCCAGAGATAAACTGTTTAGAAACAAAACAAAACAAACCCCAGATCTGAACTTCATATCATGTGCCAATATAACTCCAGATAGGTAAGGGTATAGATAGTAAAAGTTCATACTGAAAAATGAGAAGAAACTACAGATGGCTCCCCACTTATGATGGTTCGACTTATGATTTAAGGTAGGCTAGGCTAACCTACAATGTTTGGTAAGTTAGGTGTATTACACACTATTTTCCACTTATGATGGGCTTATGGGGACATAACCCCATTGTGAATCCAGGAAGATCTGTATATACCTGACTGGTCTTATCAGATGGTAAAGAATTTTGTAAATTTAAAGAATATGGAAGAAATAGAAAAGGAAAACATTGGGAAATTTTCTACATGGAAAAGAAAACTCACCAGCATTACCTTGATCCCAAAACCAGACAAAGACCCCATCAAAAAGGAGAATTACAGACCAATATCCCTGATGAATATGGATGCAAAAACTCTCACCAAAATACTAGCCAATAGGATCCAACAGTACATTAAAAGGATTATTCACCACAACCAAGTAGGATTTATTCCTGGGCTGCAAGGTTGGTTCAACATCCACAAATCAATGTGATACACTACACTAATAAAAGAAAGGACAAGAACCATATGATCCTCTCAATAGATGCAGAAGAAACATTTGACAAAGTATAGCATCCTTTCTTGATTAAAACTCTTCACAGTGTAGGGATAGAGAGTACATGCCTCAATATCATAAAAGCCATCTATGAAAAACCCACAGCAAATATTCTCAATGGGGAAATACTGAGAGCTTTTCCCCTAAGGTCAGGAACACGGCAGGGATGTCCACTATCACCACTGCTCTTCAACATAGTACTAGAAGTCCTAGCCTCAGCAATCAGACAACAAAAAGAAATAAGAGGCATCCGGATCGGCAAAAAAGAAGTCAAACTCTCACTCTTTGCAGATGATATGATACTTTATGTGGAAAACCCAAAAGACTCCACCGCAAAACTGCTAGAACTCATATAGGAATTCAGTAAAGTGACAGGATATAAAATCAATGCACAGAAATCAGTTGCATTTCTATACACCAACAAAGAGACAGAAGAAAGAGAAATTAAGGAGTCGATCCCATTTACAACTGCACTGCAAACCATAAGATACCTAGGAATAAATCTAACCAAAGAGGCAAAGGACTTGTACTCAGAAAACTACAGAACACTCATGAAAGAAATTGAGAAGGACACAAAGAAATGGAAAAACATTCCATGCTTATATATTGGAAGAACGAGTATTGTGAAAATGTCTATGCTACCTAGAGCAATCTACACATTCAATGCAATCCCTATCAAAATATCATCAACTTTTTTTCACAGAACTGGAACAAATAATCCTAAAATTTGTATGGAACAAGAAAAGACTCCGAATAACCAGAGGAATGTTGAAAAAGAAAACCAAAGCTGGTGGCATCACAATTCCGGACTTCAAGCTCTATTACAAAGTCATCAAGACAGTGTGGTATTGGCACAAAAACTGACATAGATCAGTGGAACAGAATACAGAACTCAGAAATGGACCCTCAACTCTATGGTCAACTAATTTTTGACAAAGCAGGAAAGAATATCCAATGGAAAAAAGTCTCTTCAACAAATAGTGTTGGGAAAATTGGACAGCCACATGCAGAGAATGAAACTGGACCATTTCCTTACACCACACACAAAAATAGACTCAAAATGGATGAAAGACCTAAACGTGATACAGGAATCCATCAAAATCCTGGAGGAGAACAACCTCTTCAACCTCGGCCACAGCAACGTCTTCCTGGACACATCGCCAAAGGCAAGTGAAATAAAGGCAAAAATGAACTATTGGGATTTCATCCAGATAAAAAGCTTTTGCACAGCAAAGGAAACAGTCAACAAAACCAGAAGACAACCAACAGAATGGGAGACTATATTTGCAAAAGACATATCAGATAAAGGGGTAGTATCCAAAAATCTATAAAGATCTTATCAAACTCAACACCCAAAGAACAAATAATCCAATCAAGAAATGGGCAGAACACATGAACAGACATTTCTGCAAAGAAGACATCCAAACAGGGGTGCCTGGGTGGCTCAGTCAGTTAAGTGTCTGCCTTCGGCTCAGGTCACGATCCCAGGGTCCTGGGATCGAGCCCCGCATCGGGCTCCCTGCTCAGCGGGAAGCCTGCTTCTCCCTCTCCCACTTCCCCTGCTTATGTTCCCTCTCTCGCTGTGTCTCTCTCTGTCAAATAAATAAATAAAATATTAAAAAAAAAAAGAAGAACAAATAGTTTATGTCCTACCCCCAATTTGACAGCATCTCCCTGTCTTGGTCCTTGACAAAAGTGAAGGCAGGATTAAACTCTAATGCAGTAGCCAGGGAGAAATGTTTAAGTAATTAGAGGGATGTTGCTAAATGCCTGAGTAACTAGCCAATAGCAGCCACCCTGTACATTAGACAACTCCATGTGGTAGGCAGGATGGGGGCTGTTACTCTAATTTTGTAGATGAGAAAACTGAGGCACAGAGAAGCTAAATGAGATTGCAAAGGCATAACAACTGGTAAGGGTTAAAACCAGCTTTGGAACCCAGCTGGGGTTCTGCCTCAGTTGACCCAGCCATCTGTGAAATGAGGAAGTTAGATTAGAACCTTGGTTCTCAAAGTGCAGTGCTTCCACCAGCAGCAGCAGCCTCCCATGGGAACTTGCTGGAAATGCAAATTCTCAGATCACCCCAGACCCTGGAATCCTGATCTCCGCAGTGGGGCCCAGCAATTTGTGGTCCAACAAGCCCTTCAGGGGATCCCTATGCACACTCAAGTTTGGAGAACCACTGGATTCCATGATTTCTAAGGTCTCTTCCAACCTAAAACGTTTTCATTAATATTGGACCATTAAGCTCCAGGGCATTTTGCACAAAACCATGTTGTCTTCTTGATCTGGAACCAAAAGGTAAAGAGGAGAGGAGAGAAGAGAGGAGAGAGAAGAGAAGAGAAAAGGAAGGGAAAGGTAAAGAAGGAAGGAAGAAAAGAAAAAAGGAGAGGAGAGGAGAGAAGAGAAGAGGAGAGGAGAGGAGAGGAGAGGAGAGGAGAGGAGAGGAGAGGAGGGGGAAGGGGAAGGGAAAGGGAAGGAAGGAAGGAAGGAAGGAAGGAAGGAAGCAAAGCAAAGCAAAGCAAAAAGCAAAAAGCAGCAGCTTCATTGGAGTTTGTGTTAGTGGGAGGAAACACTCCTGCCCCTTGGTGGAATTTGTACCTACTGTGTCAAAGCTACCTATTTCATTCGGGCACCTGACTGGCTCAGTTGGCAGCGCATGCAACTCTTGATCGCAGGGTTGTGAGTCTGAGCCCCGCGTTGGGAGAAGAGTCTACCTTAAAAAAAATAAAACTGCATTTAAAAAGAGCTACCTATCTTAAATCATTTGCATAGGACATATTGGCAATCGTGAACTAGCCTTTCTTCCTGAGGTCTGCATGGAGAGGGGAGCAATGAGCCCCTCCTCACAAAAGCAAACTGGAGGCAAGGTGGTGGGCGGGGTGGCAAAGAGACAGCCTGGCAATCACGCCTTCTCAGCAAATGAGCTTAGACCTAGAGGCCTCCAGGGCCAGCAGGAGAAACTTGCTGGAGGGAACAGCGGGTTGACCTTTCCTGAGCTCTTCCTTAACTTGCCCTGACTGTGGCCAGATGTAAATGCCAGCTCAAGGCCAACAGGGAATGCACTAGGCAAGGTTCTCCAGCAGTCATGGCCATCATGCCAACCTCAGTCCATCGTCCTCACCCCAGCAGCGTGGCTGCAGCCACCTTCCTCGTTTGCTCTCACCTGTGTCCTCGCTTCCCAGCCATAGCCAGCGAGGAGGCACCTGGGTTCCCCCAACATGGCTGATGAAAGCGACATAAAACCAGCTCCAGTTGCCCAACTGGAAGTAGCTGTTGTGAAGGATGGGGGGGGAGGGGCAAGGGGTGCTGTCCGGGGACTGTTGAAGACGTTAACCCTCATGCTGTGGAGGCAGCTCACCAAGGCCAAGAGGATCAGGATCTGGCCACATGACACCAGAAAGATAGAATATGGCGCTGAGGGACTGCCCAACGTCTTTCCCCAGCTATGCCCTCCTGAGCTTCCTGTCTTCATTAGGGGATGGAGGACACTTGACCAGTTTAGTCTCAACATAACGGTGGGGAAGAAAAAGGCACGGAGATGGGAAAGCAAAGGACCCTCAAGCTCTGCTCAGGAGGCTCTTTTCTGCCAGGGAGGCTGTGGTGCGGGCATCACAAGGTACAACAAGAGCGGCCGGCCCCCTCGTGATTGAGGGCTGGAAGGAAGAAAAAACTGTTCAGGAAAAGCAATTCTCTCATGCTCATGAATGTTCTCAAGAAAGATATGAAAGAACAAACACAGCCCACCTAGAATATAGCCAGTACTTCTAGCAGCTGAGGCCCTCAAAAATGTTGAATTTGAAATTGCTCAAACAAAAGCCAAATTTCATAGAGAAACCACGATACTTAAAAAAAAATGCTTGTCTCTATCATCCTCTATTTGATAAGAGTTACAAAATCATCAATGCAACATATGAGGCAAGAGAGAGTAAAAGCTAATGGAAAACAGGTTTTGAGGAGGCAGTTTGTGAAGAAATGCAGAGACACCTCGAGGAAGTGATACAGTCTGAAGATAAAAGCTATGCTAAAGGAATTCCCCATTTTTGGTTAATGTTTAGGAATACACGGATGCTCGGAAACAGTTCAGAAACAAGATGAGCCATTCTAGAGCACCTAAAAGATACCAGACTCAACTTTTCAGAGACTGGTGAGACTGAGCTTCACAGAGTTTCTCGTTGAACCCAAAGAATATTTCTCAAATGAGGTGTTGACTAAAACATGTATATTTAGCTTAGGCTCAGATGATTCTGGTACTCATCTCTCTTGGGAACTTGAGATTCCAGGCTGCATAGGATGCTGAATACATTGGAAGAAAGGGGAAAATGTCACCCAGGAAACCATTAAGCTTCAGAAAAACAAGCTATAAGACAGTTGTAAATATCAGAATACTCAGACACCAAGAGTGGTTTAGAAAACCTTCCTGAGAAACCAACTGAAGCAGTTTTCAAGCCAGTATCTGTAACTTGTGCCTTCCTCCTTACATAGTGGAAATGTAGTCTTTAACTCAGGTTAAAAGGGTCCTTTTAACCTGACCATGGGTGTGGTTAAGAGTTCTAGTGAGGGGGCGCCTGGGTGGCTCAGCCAGTTAAGCATCTGCCTATGGCTCAGGTCATGATTCCGGGGTCCCGGGATCAGGCTCCCCGCTGAGCAGGGAATCTGCTTCTCCCTCTCTCTCTGTTCCTCCCCCTGCTGGTGCGCACGCTCTGGCTCTCCTCTCTGTCTCTGTGTCTCAAATAAATAAATAAAATCTTCAAAAAAAAAAAAGAGTTCCAGTCAGAACATATTTTGTTGGAGGATTTTTGTCTTGACTATTAAAAGAAACATAGTCACAGTCAAGTGATTAACTACTGGGATGTTAATAAAGTCTTCATCTTATATTTTGTCATCACATACATTTAAACTGTTAAAGCGGTTTTGTATCACCCTACCTGGTAGGAATGCTACCTTTTCAACATTTCCAAAGGCTTTTTCTAGCTCAAGTTTTTTTTATGATAGCCTAAAGTATCAAGAAAATCTTCGTAATTTCACTTAAGGGGACCACAAGGACTCGTCCGAAGTATCCTCCCCCACCAGCTATTCACTGGATCCTGACATTCCACTCAATGGGCTAGTTCTTTGAGCTGAGACATTGTGTGTTGATGTAATAAGTAGTTCAGAACAGCATCTGCACATGTTAAAAACTATGTAAATACTAGTAATTGTTTATTAGTGTCTTTTTACTGGGGTTAGAGACACCAATGAATAGGGACAGGAACATAAGGTGATGCTAAGTGGTTGTAGATTTTGCTGAAAATCACCTGAGCAAAAAAAAAAAAAGAAAAAAAAGTGTGAAATAAATCCTCTTCTCCTTCATGGTGGTAATGATTGATGGCTTTATCTTCCCTCACAATGTCCATCAGCCACTCTAAACAAACATATAATCTATAATCTAAAGCAGTCCTTGCAAAGAGTCACAACAAATTATAACCAAATCACCCTCCCAAGCTCCATTTTTTTTAAAAGTTTTTATTTATTTACTTGAGAGAGAGTGAGCAAGAGAGAGCACAAGCAGGGGAGAGGGGCAGAGAGAGAGGGAGAAGCAGACTCCTCGCTGAGCAGGGCTCGATCCCAGGACTGAGAGATCATGACCTGAGCTGAAGTCAGATTCAACTGACTGAGCCACCCAGGCACCCCAAGCTCTTTTTATAAGTAAATTCTGAAGCCATTTCTTTTCTCTCTCCTCAGCTACTTTCATCACTACTTATTTGAGGCTAAATCTAATGAAGAGACGCCATCCAAGTAAGAACACAGCCCATGATCTCAAGGAACACCCACATTTCTAATACTCAGGAATCCTACCTTGGAGACTGACTTACTAAATAATGTCAGGTCCTCGAAGGCTTCCTTGCCATCGACTCTTCGACAGAGCCCCAGGGGTAAGAAGATGACTTCTGGATAGATAGGCTAGACCAGTGTCCCCAAACTTCGTTGAACATTGCACTCACCTGGGGACCTTAAAAAAAAAAAAAGGCTGGCTCCCACCCCCAAACATTTAGATTTAATCACAGTGGGGTGCAACCTGAGTATCAGGAGTTTTTAAGTCTCCCCAGGTGATTCTAATATGCAGCACAGTTTGAGAACCACTGGGGCAAATCTTCAAGGTTATTAGGGTTTTGTCCTGTGTATTTTCTGAAAGTTTCCTGCTTCGTTTTGGGTAGTCATATGCAGTTAGGGTGTATGTATGCATACACACAATTTCAGCCCCCCCCTTTTTTTTAGATAGTGTGGGGGGTGTAGGGGCAGAGGGAAAGGGAGAGGGAGAATCCCAAGCAGGCTCCACACCCAGTGCAGAGCCCGACGTGGGGCTCAATCTCACCACCCTGAGATCATGACCTGAGCCGAAATCAAGAGTCGGACGCTTCACCGACTGAGTCACCCAGGTGCCCCAATTTCAGCTTTTTTGATAGGGGTATAGTTTTTCATTCTTTGCAGTGTGATTAGCTTTATGTTAATTTTCTATTCTTTAGCATTTATTTTCATTATTAACGTTAATAATTATTCTCCCTGCCCCCCAAAACCAGATACACCTGTGAGCAAATTATCTGTCCAAAAACAGACATTTGCAAGCCACAGTAGCTCCCACATAACCTGGGAAGACCACTTGGAATTCTCTTTCCAGTGCCCTGCTCTTCCTTGAGGATATAAACATCAGGGAAAACCTCTGGGATAGGATGGGCTGCAATGAAGCCCTCTTTTAAATCAGTAATCCTAAGGAGCCACTCTGCTCAGAGACTTTGGCTGCCAGAAATATTCAATTATTCTCAGATAAAAGTAAGTCAGGCAGCTACTTATTCTTTTATCTCCTCATTAGTGTTAGCCCTAATGCTGGTTTATAGAAGGACTGCTGCTGGGAGTGGGGTGGTGAATGAATGCATCTACTTATGTAATACAATGACCTTGTTTTAATTCAATGTATACAGTAGAATTTTGGGGGGAAAGAGATTTTAGAGCTTATTTAGATCAGCCCCTTCCAGTCAGCTCGGCCACTTCTCTCTGTGTGACTTTGGACAAATCACCTAACCTCTCTGTACCTGTTTCTTCATTTATAAAATGGAGATAGTACCTACCTCACGGGGTTGTTGTGAGCATGTTCAAATGAGGTAATACTTAGTATAGCACTTAGAATAGTTCCTAACTCAGAAACTGTTTGGTTAGCTATCCTTATTAGGTCAGACCCTATGGTAAAGCTTTATATGCATCTATCTATTTATCTAAGGATCCAGCAAGGAAGTTGTCATTGTACCATTTCATGAATGAGCAAACAACTGAAGCTCAGAGAAGTTAGCAACATACCAGGTGGTTCAGCCACTAATGTGTGGAGTTGTGAGATGAACCCAACTCCATGGGTCCAATTCCAAAGTTCACACATGCTCTTTCTACTCCGCCCTGCTGTTCCTAATTATATGTGGAAGGAATTCAGCTTGCATCATCGTCTCTATGCCTGAGGCTCAGGCATGTGAGGGCATGTTTTGCAAACTGGTAAGTGCAGTCTGGTCTGAAGAAAGTGTGTCTGCATAGTGCCTGGGGGAACCCTGGCATGAGAAGTCCGGTTGTGTCCACTGCAGGGTGGGATAGGATGGCTCAACAGAAACCTAATATTTTTTAAAAGATTCCATTTACTTATTTGACAGAGATAGAGTACGAGTGGGGGCCGGGGCAGAGGAAGAGGGAGAAGCAGACTCCCCACCAAGCAGGGAGCCCAACGT
The DNA here is from genome assembly GCF_004348235.1 of Phoca vitulina. Lineage (NCBI taxonomy): Eukaryota > Metazoa > Chordata > Mammalia > Carnivora > Phocidae > Phoca > Phoca vitulina. The sequence continues at coordinate 5,427,259 of NW_022589765.1, forward strand.
GGACTCCATCCCAAGACCCTGGGATCATGACCTGAGCTGAAGGCTGACGCTTAATTGAATAAGCCACCCAGGCATCCCAACAGAAACCTAATTTTAAGAAATGCTGAGGGGAAAAATTCACCCTAAGGGAAGAGGGGTGCAGGAATGAAGAGTTTGGGTTAGTAAGCATACCTTAAGTCATCAGAGTGACATAACGTTTGAGAGTAGCACGGTCTCTTACGTGCATGAGTATGTCCTAGTGAAAAGGAAAGAGTTTTTTCACTAACCTCAAACATCAGTCGTCCCAGCAACACTATTTGGGGCTCCTCCAACAGAGAGTAACATGATTCAGGACAAGCCCCCCTCCTACCTACACACATCTTCAACTTTGTTGTAGGCAACTCCAGTAACGTAAGATGAATGATCAGAACAATGGTACCTATCAACAGGGAACTGCCCTATTCAGTAAAGCAGCAGCTGAGACCCACTGTGCCGATGCCCATCAGGGCTGCAGAGGCTATGGGGCCTGATGAAACAGAGCTAGGATATGAACTGACACCACCGTGCCAGTAGATCTGTGAAAAATATGACACCCAGAGAGAACCGCTTGATCTAGTGAATCAAAAGAGTGCCATCAGGTACAGAATAAAAGATAGACACACATCTTTTGGGTGTCTCAAACACGTAGCAGATAAGAGATTGTTTTTTTCAAGCCCCCCTCTCCACCATATAAAATACACAAGTTAGACCACAGGAAAATACATTCATTCATTCATTGATTCAACAAATTCTGATTTTGTAACTTCTGTAAGGATACCAAGTACTCTGGATGCCATGGATATAATGATGATGGAGCTTCCAATTTTGCATGGCAAAATTATGTTATTTAAGTAATTATGCAAATACAAAATTGCGCTTATGACAAATGCTATGATAGAGATGGATATAGTTCTATAAACATAATAGGAGGATTTCTACCTACTCAATGAAAATGAGATCTGAGGGATGAATAGGCATTAATGAGATAAAAAGGGAAGGGAAGTGCATTTCAGGCAAAGGAAATAGCATAGGCAAAGGCTCTGCGGCAAGATAAAGATTGGTGAGTACAAAGACTTGAGGGCATATACAGTATGAGGCTGAAGACTCAGATGGAGTAAGACCATACTGGGCTTTGTAGATCATAGTAAGCAATTTGCTCTTTACCCCAAAATTCATGGGAAGATTTTAAAAGCTTTTAAGTAGGAGAGAGGATGTCATATGATTAATTATGAGAAATCACTCAGTCATGCCACTCCTCTGCTTAAAATCTTCTAAAGGCTTTCAATTACACTTGGGAGAAATTCAAGTCCTTATACCATGATCTGCAAAGCTCGGGCCCCCAGATACTTCTCCTATTCTGCCTTTGTTAACCTCTGCTCCAACCACATTGGTTTCCATGCTATTCCTAAAAATGCCAACCTTGTTCCCACCCAAGAGCCATTGGACTTACTGTTCATCTTACCTAGAATGTTCTTTCCCCAGACACTTGCATGTTTCACCCCCTCTCTTGTTCAGGTGTCCGTGCTCAAACAACATCTACTCAGGGGTGCTTGGGTCGCTCAGTTGGTTAAACCTCTGTCTTCGGCTTGGGTCATGATCCCAAGGTCCTGGGATCAAGTCCCATATCAGGCTCTCTGCTCCGCAGGGAGTCTGCTTCTCCCTCTGCCCCTCCCCCCACTCGTTCTCTCAATCTGTCTCTCTCGCTCTCTCTCAAATAAATAAAATCTTTAAAAAAAAAATACTCAGAGAAGACTTCTCTGCCAAGCCTATCTAAAATAGCACCCCCTAACATTATTCCCTTGCCTGTTTAATTTTTCTTCATGACATTATCCCTACCTAACATTATATTAAATATCTGCTTATTGCCCATCTCTCACAATAGAATGTAACTCTATAAGGGCAGGGGCTTTGTTTTGCTCACTGCCATATAACCAACATGTAGAATGGTACCTGACATATAATGGATACTTAATAAACATATTTTGATTGAATGAATAAATTAATCAATGACTACAATGTGAGGAATATATTGGAAGGGGGCCAAGGTGGATATAAGGAGACTAGTTAGGAGACAATTATAGTATTCCAGATGAGAGCTGATGACAGCTTAGACTGGGATGGTAAGAAGGAGGGGGTGGGAATGAATAACTTAGATATTTGGGTTGGTAAAAATGATAGTACTTGATTATGGATTAGATATAGCAGGTAATAAAGGGGGAAGAATGTTAAGGGTAACTCCCAGGTTATATACTAGATTCTACTTGTACAGTATTTTGCAACAACTTACCAGCAAGCATACTATTTCAAATATTCTTTGTTAAGGACTCGAAAATGGCATTTCCATATAATGGAATCATACCTGCAGAGGTTACCACAGAGCCACCATCAGAAAGACTAGACTTGGCCTTGTTCTAGCCAGAAAGAATGCTCTAAAATAACTGTGTTATCTGACAGAGGATCAGCATTTCCCTCCTCCTTAAGACACCATCCATCATGGCTAACCATACACATTTGCAGTCAAGTACAGTTTGTCCCTGGAACAAAAGCAGATCAACCAGGCCATGTGAGGATGGCATCTTCATTCCACATTCCACTCCATCCACATTCCATATCTCCCAAAACTACATTAACTATTAAAAAGAAAAACTACAAATTGAAGGGACTTTACTCCTTAAAACTGTCAAGTTGCCACCCCAAAATATGCCTCTTTGGCATAAGGATTATCTAGAGCTGGTTATTTTTAAGAAACAGCTGACATAGGAGAAGCTCTGAAAAGTAGAAGAAGTTACCCTTTTGTACAAAACACTTACATATAGAAGGGAAATCTCCATCTGTAAGGGTGTCTCCCTCTCTGTACCAGGAAGAGGAGGAGGACAAAATCTCTAGAAACTCTTGTCAACGGAGAACGTGAGGACTTAAATCTGCATAACAACCACACCCTTGTTTACTGTGCTTTGCCTAAAAACCTCCCATAACTGGCCTTGTCCACCCCTCCATGACCACCAGCATCTTTTGTCTTTGGCTGGATATGGTATTTAAGGTGATGGCTTGGGCCATTTCTGGAAGTTACTCAGTTTTCCTGAGTATCTCCATGTATGTAGGAGGTACACATGTTATTAAACTTCTCTTTATTTTTCTGTTAATCTGTCTTTTATTGTGGGGTGGGGGGTCTCAGCCAAGAACCCAGAAGGATTAAGAGAAAATTATTTTTCCTCCCCTGTGAAGTCATCAAAAACAAGGAAAGTCTGAGAAACTCACAAACCATAAGGAGCCTAAGGAGACATGATGACTAAGTGTAATGTGGTATTCTGGATGGGATCCTAGAATAGAGAAAGGATTTAATGTAAAAACTAAGAACATCTGAATAAAGTATGGACTTTGGTGATAGCACTATGTCAGTATTGGTTAATAAATTGTGACCAATGTGCCACACTAATGAAAGATGTTAATGGGAGGGCACCTGGGTGGCTCAGCCGGTTAAGCGTCTGCCTTCAGCTCAGGTCATGATCCCAGGGTCCTGGGATCGAGTCCTACATTGGCCCCCTGCTCAGCAGGGAGTCTGCTTCTCCCTCGACCCTTCCCTCCTGCTCGTGATCTCTCTCTCTCTCACTCTCAAAAAAAAGAAAGATGTTAATGTGAAACTAGGCATTGTGTATATAGGAACTCTTCATACTATCTCTGCAATTTTTCTGTAGATCTAAAACTATTCTAAAATAGGGCGCCTGGGTGGCTCAGATGGTTAAGCGTCTGCCTTTGGCTCAGGTCATGATCCCGGGGTCCTGGGATTGAGTCCCACGTCGGGCTCCCTGCTCAGCAGGGAGCCTGCTTCTCCCTCTGCCTCTCTCTCTGTCTCTCATGAATAAATAAATAAAAATCTTTAAAAAAAAACTATTCTAAAATAAAAAGATGTTTAAGCTACACAAACACACAAACACACACACAATGCATGATCTCATTTCATTACTTTACTCCCCATGTGTAAATAGGAATTCTCTCTTTCGGGTGATTTCTTACAGGTGCTAGTTTTTGTAAAGACTTGATATTTTCAGATACAATACTTTCAGATCCTGAGAATGTCAAGGGAAAAGCTATGAGACCTCTCTCTACTGGTAGGAGAAGAAAAATAGAAGGAAAGAAAAAAGGAAAAAATGAATATAAGACAATTCCAACTTATCCATCCAGAATTACTAGAATAGTGAGCAGCATTGGGGGTTCTATATGGTTTTGCTTTGTTTTGAGGAGATAGCTCATGAATTACTGCTTGTCTAATATTTGTTCACTTATCACCACATTTGTCCTCCAGAAAATAGCCTTCTTAATAAAAGAGTCACTCAGAATTTTTAGAGACTTTGCTGTTAAATTGTGATAAACATAGGTAAGCAACTCAGAACAGTAATTTCATTAAGTTATTCCTTCATTCCCTACACACACACACACACACACACAAACACACACATTTAATGTAAGGGAAGTATGATGCAGCAAGGGAGAATTAAAAGTTTAGAAGAAAATACCAAGGCAGCACAAATCACAAAAGCACAAAATTTCAGAGCTAGGCTAAACCCTAAAGATCCCAAATCATGCAGAGGGGAGCCCAAGACCCAGAGATTAACTGATTCACTTAGGATCACAATCCTTCAATGCCCTTTCAACAATACTAGGCAGGCTCACTCCTTTCATACTCTTCAGTTTTGTCTATACATAGATCCAATAAATTATTTAAAAGGTCAGTAAAAAAGCTCATAAAGATCACTTGACTAGTATTTATTAAACAAATTAGGAATAATATTCTATATAGAAGGTTCTATAAAACTATTTTTATACCCTGCTTATGACCAGCTGTGGTATCTGGTTCTATTAATAAAACCCAACTTTACCACAAGAATCAGAAATGGAGGGGCACCTGGGTGGCTAGTTGTTAAGCGTCTGCCTTCGGCTCAGGTCATGATCCCAGGGTCCTGGGATCGAGCCCCGCATGGGGCTCCCTGCTCCGCGGGAAGCCTGCTTCTCCCTCTCCCATTCCCTCTGCTTGTGTTCCCTCTCTCACTGTGTCTCTCTCTGTCAAATAAATAAATAAAATCTTAAAAAAAAAAAAAAAAAGGAATCAGAAATGGATCCATGAATGAAACACAAGAAGAGTCAAGAAATATAAGTTCTAATTCAGACTTCGAATTTTACTCTGTGACTTGGACTTCAGTACAACTGAGCCTCAGTTTCCTCCTTAGTTAAATGGGAACAACAATTTCCTATCTTACCCAGGGGTCATGAGAATTATTAGAGCTTGATATCCTCTCTTATCTTTCCCATCAAGTGATGAGACTCTCCTTAATGTTGTGAACTCCTAAGTTTGCTACTCTGAGAAGCCCAAGCTACTACCTGCTCTTGTTACTAACTTATCACCCGTCATTCCAGGGGTCACACACTCTTATAGCACTTGGTTTCCCCTAAAAGTCTTTGGAAAGTATAGTAGAAAGAGCAAAGGACAGACAGGAAGTCAGAAGAAAGTGTTCTATGCTCAGAGCTGACACTGACTTTCATATGATCTTCAACAAATCAATTCCCCCATTTGTATAATGAAGAGATCGGGCCCCTATCTAAGTTTCTCCATGGATGTGAGGATCCCCCTCTGAGCACTTTCAGCTTGGACAAACGACTCTAGAATTCTATATTCAGGCAACACCAGGTAGGCTGAAAGTGTAGATGACTGTGGCCTTCTGAGTCCATACCAAGTTTTCAAATCAGCTGCAAACGCTCATCTCAGCATGGGGGCTTCTGGCGCCTTTGGCCACTCTCTGACCCACATGGGGGTTGCTGAGATGACTTGGGGGAGGGAGGTGAAAGGCACCCAAGTCCTGAGGCAATTAATTAACCTTGAAATAATTAAGTTAGCTCTACCCCATACTCTGTATTCCCTTAAATAGAAGGGAGGGAAAGCCAACAATGATACTGTTTCTGCAATGAATGTTGATAATTACAAAATGAAATTTTTCAGTTGAGAGAGAAGGGACATTCACCCCTACTCATATTTATAAGCCTGCTATTTCTGAATCTCATTATGTCTGATATTTCACAGGCAAGGAAGAAAATAAAAATAAACATTCATTTACCATCAACTCTGATGAATACTAGCCACCTCTTTCTTTTTTTTTTTTTTTTTTAAAGATTTTATTTATTTATTCGACAGAGACACAGCGAGAGAGGGAATACAAGCAGGGGGAATGCGAGAGGGAGAAGCAGGCTTCCCGCGGAGCAGGGAGCCCCATGCGGGGCTTGATCCCAGGACCCTGGGATCATGACCTGAGCCGAAGGCAGACGCTTAACGACTGAGCCACCCAGGCGCCCTAGCCACCTCTTTCAATAAACACATACCAACATCCATTAGCCTGTGGCCCTTGAACGCTCTAGCAGACACAGAGCTAGAGCCATTACTTGTCAGAATGAGAAACTGCTTGTGAAGAGAGTTAAATTGGAGGGGGTGCTGGAGGCACACCCGCCTTACTCTAGTACTTTCTCATTTTTCCTACCTCAGCTACTAGCCCTATCCAATGCCCACTCTGTTGAGAATATGGTGCCCCTTTAATTCTCATCTCAACACAGATGTATAAAGCTGCTTTCAACAGAGATCCCAACTACAGGCTCTCAGCTAGGAGAAGCCCTCTAGTTCAGGTTCAAGGCATGGGAAAGTCGTCTCCTAACACCCAGAGAGAATGGAATAAATCCCATTTTTCTGTTCTCTTTTTTTCTTTTTTCTTTTCTCTTTTCTATTCTTTTGTTTTGTCTTGCCTTTGTTCTCTCATACCCAAGACCCCAGGCAATTCCATAAGGAAGGCAGCAGTGGCAGCAACAGCGGGGGACCCAAGGGCAGCTAAACACTGAGGGAAGGTCACAGGAGCAGTGGTCCCAAGAGACTGGAGAAAACGCCACTGTTACTCCTCTCTCTGTCCTCCTATCACTTGGCCCCACATGCGAGCACAGCTGCAGGAAATGCACAGCAGAATGAACTAATGAAGGCCAGTTTACTGGAGCTTCGTGGACCAAAAAGGAAGCCTCAAAACCCCAGAAAGTACAGGGAATATGGGAGAGAAGGAGGAGCCTGGCAAAGTGGCCTAGCCCCGAAACTTGTTGTTTATAAATTCCTGGGCTCACTACTAAGCTGTACATATATGGATCAGACCCAAATGTGCATCTCAAAGAGGAACTCCAGAGTAGACCCCTGCCCAATTTCATGCTGGCCACAGGGCAGGATAGATACAAATAACATTGCAAAGGCTTTGAAAATGGAGCTAACACTGAAAGCAAAATCCACAGATATCTGGTCAAAACGTGCAACCCCAAACCCAACTGAGTAGATGGTCTGCTACAACAAAAATATCAACATTCTCCATGGATTTCAACAAGACCCAAACACCCATAATATTTAAAATTTGCATGATAGAATTCAAAATTACTCAGCATATGAAGAACTAGGAAAATCTCAACTTGTATGCAAAAAGGCAAATTTTGAAATGAATAGAACTACACAGCAACTCAAAAAAATAGAAAATAGAAAGAAAAACAAAATAGAAATTTTGGAACTGAAAAAAAAAAAACAAAAGGAAAGGAAAAAAGGTTTTTAAAGCTCACTAGATGGACTCAATAGTATAGTAGGGTGCAGAACAAACATCTAAAGAAATAATGAACGAAAACTTCCAAAACTGGCAAAAGATATAAACCTACAGATTCGAGAAGCTCAGTAAAACACAAACAAGGCAAGTCCAAAGAAATCCATGCCCAGACACATCACAATTAAATTCCTGAGAACTGCCTTATACAGATACCTCCGTACCTGGTTTTTTTTTTTTTTTTTTTTTTAAAGATTTTATTTATTTATTTGAGACAGAGAGAATGAGAGAGAGAGCACATGAGAAGGGGGAGGGTCAGAGGGAGAAGCAGGTCCCTGCCGAGCAGGGAGCCCGATGCGGGACTCGATCCAGGGACTCCGGGATCATGACCTGAGCCGAAGGCAGTCGCTTAACCAACTGAGCCACCCAGGCGCCCCTCCATACCTCGTTTTATTGTGCATTGCTTCGTGGAGCTTCCCAGAGCTTTTTTTTTTTTTTTTTTTTACACATTGAAGATTTGGGGCAACCGGGCATCAAGCAAGTCTATCGGCACCGTTTTTCCAACAGCATTTGCTCACTTCATGTCTCTGTGTCACATTTTGGTAATTCTCGCCATACTTCAAACTTTTTAGTTATTATTCTATTTATTATGGTGATTGGTGAGCAGTGACTTCTGTATTAAACAAATTAGGAACTCGTTGACAGCTCAGATGATGGTTAGAACTCTTTAGCAATATTTTTTAATTAAAATAGGTGCATTGTTTATTTAGACATAACACTATTGCACACTTAACTGACTACAGTATAGTGTAAACATAACTTTTACATGCACTGGGAAACCAAAATATTCCTCTGACTCGCTTTATTGTGATATCACTTCGTTGCAGTGGTCTGGAAGCAAACTCACATCTCCAAGGTATGCCTGCAGTAAGTCTTAAAATTGGGTACTGTAATTTATCCAACTTTATTCTTTATTTTCAAAATTATTTGGCTATTCTATTTCCTTTGCTTTCTATATAAAGTTTAGAATCAGCTTGTCTACATATACAAACATACCTCTAGAATTTTGATTGGAAATGCATTAAATCTATACATTGGTTTGGATAAAATTGACAAACTTTACTATGTTTAGTCTTCCAATATATGATCATGGTATAGCTCTCAATTTATTTAGGTCTTTGATTTCTTTAATTGGCAGTTTGTAGATTTCAGAATATAGATCAATGCCTGTTTTATTAGATTTATACATAATTATTTCATTTTTAGAGCTATTGTAAATGGTATGTTTTTAAAATTTTGGTTTCTAATTATCAATGCTAGTATATACAGCCACAATTGATTTTTATGTGTCTTGTATCCTGTGACCTTGCTAAAGTCTCTTACTAGTCCTAGGAGTTTTACTATAGATTTGCTGGGATTTTCTACATAGAAAATCATGTTTTAAGTATGGACAATTTTATTGCCTCCTTTTTAATGTGAATGCCTTTTATATCTTTTTCTTTCCTTATTGTGCTGGCTAGGATTTCCAGTACAGTACATGGGTGAATAGGAGTGGTGAGAGTGAAAATCTATGCTTTGTTCCCCATCTTAAGAGGAAAGCATTTGATCTTTTACCATTAAGTGGAATGTTAGCTGAAGGTTTTTTTTTATAGACACATTTCATCAGATTGAGGAAGTTCCCTCTATTCCTAGTGCACTGAGAATTTTTACCATGAATGGATGCTGGATGTTGTAAAAAAAAAAAAAATCAATTGATAAACCCATGTGGAATCTCTCTTTTAGACTGTTGATATAGTAGATTAAATTGATTTTATTTTTGAATATTAAATCAGTCTTGCATTGCTAGAATAACCCCACTTGGTCATGCTGTATTATTATTTTTATACTACTGGATTAAATTTGCTAATATTTTGTTGAGGATTTTTGCATCTATGTTCATGGATAATATTATAATGTCTGTAGTATTCTTATCTGGATTGACAGGATAATATTGCTCTCAGAAAATGTGTCAGAAAGCATTCCCTCTTCTATTTTCTGGAAGAGATTGCATAGAATTGGTGTCATTTCTTTGTTAAAAGGTTGCTAGACTCCTCCAGTGAAACCATCCAAATCCGGGGGTTTATGCTTAGCCAACTGAGACACCCAGGCATCCCTCAAAATATTTTCTAAATTTTCCTGATATTTCCTCTTTGACCTATGAATTATTTAGAAATATGTTATTTACTTTCTGAGTGACTGGAGATTTTCCTACTAATCAATCTTTCTGTTATTGATTTGTAGTTTAATTTCATTATAGTCAAATAATATACTTTGTGTAATTTAATTACTTTAATTTGTTAAGGTGTGTTTTTATGGCCCAGCATATGGCTTATCTTTGTGAATGTTGATTTCAGAGTGCTTTTCAGTTTATGGATTCAAAAATCATGCAGGGACTGCAAAGTAGTACCTTTACTAATATAGGGTCAGAAGAGCAAAAATTTAAGAATTTAGACAAAATGCAAACAATGAGAGAACCGCTGTCTTAACATGAAAGAGAAGTCTTTGGAGTCATATCTATGAAAAGTTATCAGACATACCTTAAAAATCCCTTTAGGAGACAACTGGGACACTTCATGTGAACCCTATTTAGCTATGTTACCATGCCTAAGCACCATCAAATTCTGTTTTTCATATATGGTTGCAAATTACATACGGTCTTGTGGAGCTTTTGGTCAAAAGTCCTCATCACCCAGGCCCAGTGATACTTGATTCCAAAGAGAAATCAAGAGTGCATCTGACAATGTATGTAACCCACAAAAAACTTCTCAATCACCTTTTTCCCATTTTGGTAAATAGAAAGACATGTTTAATTCTATCTCCTGTGTGTCTCTATCTTTGGAATAAAATAAGTTATACCTTCTATCGAAGGCTCTCTAGAGAGACAGTAAAGCATAATGGCTAAAAGCAAAGACTCAAGCATCAGACCTAAGTTCAAATTCTGGCTGTAGCCCTTACTGGGTGTGTGAAATTGAGCAAGCTCCTCGACCTCTCCAAATCTCCGCTTCCCCTTCTATAAAATGGGATAACAGCAGAACCTATAAGATATGGCTTTTGTGAGGAGTAAATGGGATAATAAACGTAAAAGTCCTGGAACAGTGCCTGACACATAAATGCTCAGTAAATGTTGATGATGATGTTCATGATCTCACCCATACCACAGAAGTCCAGAAGCCACAACAAGGGCTCCCAATCTTTGGTTTGAAGATTTATACACGTCTGAAACATGCCTCAAAAGTTCAAAGGGAAAGAACAGGACTGGAAATAGGAATAAAAGATGATGATCAGGAATCAAAAGAATAGAAACCTGAGAGATCGCTGAGGTGTCGTCAGCTCATACTGCATGGGTAGCTCAGAGCAATTTCAAAGTTTAATGTCAAGGCATAAAATACACACAAAAATGCCTTTGTCTATGAAAATAAAAGGAAAAGGCTCCATTAATACTCCTCTTGTAAGAAAACTCACGGTTGGACATGAAGAAGAACATCTTGACTATAGAGATGAAACAGGACTAAATGATCAAAATAGTCTTTTTTTTTAAGATTTTATTTATTCATTTGATAGAGAGAGCACAAGCAGGCGGAGTGGCAGGCAGAGGGAGAGGGAGAAGCAGACTCCCTGCTCAGCAGAGAGCCCGATGCAGGACTCGATCCAGGACCCTGAAATCATGACCTGAGCTGAAGGCAGACGCTTAACTGACTGAGCCACCCAGGCGCCCCATGATCAAAATAGTCTTGAAAGAAGATGTAAGAGAACTACTTATTTGAGTAGGCTAAATATTTACCTGTCTAAATGCAGAGGCTTTGTCAGAGGATATCTACAGGTCCCATCAGCTTCATGACTCCATTATTTTTTTATTATAGAATAATTGATATATAACATTTTATTAGTTTCAGGTATACAACATAATGATTTGATATTTGTATACATTTCAAAATGATCTCCACAATAAGTCTAGTTAGCATCTGTCACCACAACACAATTACAAAAAAAAATTTTTTCTTGTGATAAGCACTTTTTAAATTTATTTATTTATTTATTTATTTATTTATTTATTTATTTGAGAGAGAGAGAAAGCATGCATGAGCAGGGGGAAGAGCAGAGGGAGAGGGACAAGCAGACTCCGCACTGAGTGTGGAGACTAACACAGGGCTCAATCCCAGGACATCAAGATCATGATCTGAACCAAAATCAAAAGAGTTGGACGCAGCCAACTGCGTTGACTGAGCCACCCAGGCACACTGTGATAAGGACTTTTAAGATCTACTCTCTTAGCACCTTTCGAGTATGTGATATGGTATTATTATTTTTTTTTTTTTAAAAGATTTTATTTATTTATTTGACAGAGAGAGACACAGCGAGAGAGGGAACACAAGCAGAGGGAGTGGGAGAGGGAGAAGCAGGCTTCCCGCAGAGCAGGGAGCCCGATGTGGGACTCGATCCCAGGACCCTGGGATCATGACCTGAGCCGAAGGCAGACGCTTAACGACTGAGCCACCCAGGCGCCCTGTGATATGGTATTATTAACTATAGTCACCATGCTGTACATTACATTCCCATGACCTATTTAATTTATAATGGGAAGTTTGTAATGATTCCATCGTTTTTTTTATTACTGAAGTACATACAATGTTATATTAGTTTCAGATATACAACACAGTGATTTGACAATTCTATACCTTACTGAATGCTCACCATGGTAAGTATGGTCACCCATCTGTCACCATACAATATTATTACAATATTTTTTTTTTAATTTTTTTTTGAAGATTTTATTTATTTGACAGAGAGAGACACAGCGAGAGAGGGAACACAAGCATGGGGAGTGGGAGAGGGAGAAGCAGGCTTCCCGTGGAGCAGGGAACCCGATGCGGGGCTCGATCCCAGGACGCTGGGATCATGACCTGAGCCGAAGGCAGACGCTTAACGACTGAGCCACCCAGGTGCCCCAATATTATTACAATATTATTGACTATATTCCCTATGCTGTACTTTATATCCCTGTGACTTATTCATTTTAAAACTGGAAGTCTGGGGCGCCTGGGTGGCTCAGTTGGCTAAGCGACTGCCTTCAGCTCGGGTCGTGATCCTTGAGTCCCAGGATCGAGTCTCGCATCGGGCTCCCTGCTCAGCAGGGAGTCTGCTTCTCCCTCTGACCCTTCCCCCCCTCATGTGCTCTCTCTCTCTCTCAAATAAATAAATAAAATCTTTAAAAAAATAATAATAAAATAAATAAATAAAACTGGAGGTCTGTACATCAGTCCCCTTCACTTATTTTGCCCATTGCCCCACCCGGCTCCCTTCTGGTAATCACCAGTTTGTTCTCTGTATTTAAGTCTGCTTTTTGTTTGTTCACTTGTTTTGTCTTTTAGATTCCATATATAAATGAAATCATATGGTATTTGTCTTTCTCTGTCTGACTTATTTCACAGCATAATATTCACTAGGCCCATTCACATTGTCACAAATGGCAAGATCTTATTCTTTTCTTATGATTTACTTATTTATTTTGAGAGAGTGAGTGTATGAGTGGGTGAGCAGGGGGAGGGGCAGAGGGACAGAGAGAGGAGAATCTCAAGCAGACTCCCCGCTGAGCACAGAGCCTGACACAGGGCTTGATCTCATGACACTGAGATCATGACCTGACCCCAAAGCAAGAGTTGGACACTTAACCAACTGAAATGCCCAGGTGCCCCCAAGATCTCATTCTTTTTGATGGCTGCGTAATATTCCATTGTATATTTCTACCACATCTTCCTTATCCATCATCTATCAATGGACATTTGGGTTGCTTCCGTATCTTGCCTATTGGAAATAATGCTGCAATAAACATAGGGGTTTGTATATCATTTCAAATTAGTGTTTTCATTTTGTTTGGGTAAATATCCAATAGTGGAATTACTGGATCATATGGTATTTATATTTTTAATTTTTTTTTTTTTTAATTTTTATAGGCTAATCTTGATTTTTTTTTTTTTTTAAAGATTTATTTATTTATTTGAGAGAGAGAGTACATGAGAGGGGGGAGGGTTAGAGGGAGAAGCAGGCTCCTCGCTGAGTAGCGAGCCCGATGCGGGACTCGATCCAGGGACTCCAGGATCATGACCTGAGCCGAAGGCAGTCGCTTAACCAACTGAGCCACCCAGGCGCCCTATATTTTTAATTTTTTGAGGAACCTCCATACTGTTTTCTACAGTGGCTGTACCCATTTGCATTCCCACCAACAGTGCACACGTGTTCCTTTTTCTCCATATCTCCACCAACACTTGTTATTTCTTGTGTTGTTGATTTTAGCCATTCTGACAGGTATAAGGGGCTATCTCATTGTGGTTTTGATTTACATTTCTCTGATGATTAGTGATGTTGAGCATCTTTTCATGTGTCTGTTGGCCATCTGTATGTCTTCTTTAGAAAAATGTCTATTCAGGTCCTCTGCCCATTTTTAAATCAGACTGGGTTTTTTTTAGTGTTGAGTTGCATAAGTTCTTTACATATTTTAGATGTTAACCCCTTATTGGATACATCATTTGCAAAATCTTCTCCCATTCAGTAGGTTGCCTTTTTGTTTTGTTGATGGTTTCCTTTGCTGTGTAAAAGCTTTTTATTTTGATGTAGTCCCGATAGTTTATTTTTGCTTTTGTTTCCCTTGCCTGAGGAGACATATACATAAATATGTTGCTAAGGCAATGTCCAAGAGATTCTGCATGTTTTCTTTTAGGAGTTTCATGATTTCATGTCTCACAGTTAGGTCTTCCATCCATTTTGAATTTGTTTTTGTGTATAGTGTAAGAAAGCAGTCCAGTTTCATTCTTTTGCATTTAATTGTCCAATTTGCACTGAATCTGTTGATTGCTTTCAGTACTATGGACATTTTGATGATATTAATTCTTTCAATCCATGAACATGGACTAGCTTTTCATTTGTTTGTGTCATCTTCAATTTCTTTCATCAATGTCTTTTAGTTTTCACAGTATAGGTCTTTCACCTCCTTGGTTAAATTTATTCCTAGGTATTTATTTCTTTTTGGTGCAATTGTAAATAGGAATGTTAATTTCTCTTTCACTATTAGTGTATAGAAATGCAACTATTTCTGTATATTAATTTTGTATCCTACAAGTTACTGAATTCATTTATCAATTCTAATAGTTTTTGGGTGGAGTCTTCTGAGGTTTCTATATATAGTGTCATGTCATCTGCAAATAGTGACAGTTTTACTTCTTCCTTACCTTTTATTTCCTTTTCTTGTCTGACTGCTGCAGCTAGGACTTCTAGAACTAGGTTGAATAAAAATGGTAAGAGTGAATATCCTTGTCTTGTTCCTGATCTTAGAGAAAAAGCTTTCACATTTTCACCATTGAGTATGATGTTAGCGCTGGGTTTTTCATGTATTGCCTTTATTATTTTGAGGTTTGTTCCCTCTAAACGAACTTTGTTGAGTGTTTTTATCATAAATGGATGTTATATTTTGTCAAATGCTTTTTCTGCTTCTCTTGAGATGACCATATGTCTCTTATCCTTACTCTTGTTAACGTGAAGTATCACATGGATTGATTTGCAAATATTGAACCACCCTTGCATCCCTGGAATAAATCCTACTTGATCATGGCGAATAATTTTTTAATATATTGTCAGATTTGGTTTGCTAATATTTTATTGAGGATTTTTGCATCTATGTTCATCAGAGATATTGGCTTGTAGTTTGTTTTTGTTTTTGTAGTGTCTTTGTCTTGTTTTGGTATCAGGATAACAGTGGCCTTGTAGAATAAATTTGGAAGTTTTCCTTCCTTTTCCACTTTTTAGAATAGTTTGAGAAGAATAGGTATTAGCTCTTCTTTAAATGAATTCACCTGTGAAGCCATCTGGTCCTGGACTTACATTTGTTGGGAGTTTTTTGATTACTGATTCAATTTCATTACTAGTAATCAGTCTGTTCAAATTTTCTATTTCTTCCTGATTCAGTTTTGAAAGATTGTATGTTTCTAGGAATTTATCCATTTCTTCTAGGTTGTCCAATTGGTTGGCATATAATTGTTCATAATATTCTCTTATAATCATTTGTATTTCTGTGGTTTTGGTTGTTATTTCTCCTTCTTCATTTCTGATTTTATCTAAGTCCTCTCTCTTTTTCTTGACAGGTCTATCTAAAGGTTTATCAATTTTGTTTATCTTTACAAAGAACGACCTCTTGGTTTCATTGATCTTTTCTATTGTTTTATTAGTCTCTATTTCATTTATTTCCACTCTAATCTTTATTATTTCCTTCCTTCCTTCCTCTAGATTTGATCTTTGTTTGTTCTTCTTTTTATAGCTCCCTGAAATGTAATATTAGGTTGTTTGAGATTTTTCTCATTTCTTGAGGTAGGCCTGTATCGCTATGAACTTCCCTCTTAGAACTGCTTTTGCTGCATCCCAAAGAATTTGGACCATTGTGTTTTTATTTTCATTTGTCTCCATGTATGTTCTGATTTCTTCTTTGATTTCTTTGTTAAGCCATTGGTTGTTTAATAGCAGGTCGTTTAGTCTCCGTGTATTTGTGTTTTTCCCAGTGTTTTTCTTGTAATTGATTTCTAGTTCATACTGCTGTGGTCAGAAAAGCATCTTGATATGATTTCAATCTTCTTAAATTTATTGAGACTTATTTTGTTTTGAGTATGTGTCTTTTGGTCTGAAGTGACTCTCTTATAGGCAGCATATAGATGGGTCTTGTTTTTTTTATCTATTCAGTCACTCTATGAATGTCTCCATCATTTTTAATGTGCATACTAATGGTTTTTCCCTAATGTACACAGAGTATGTCTACAACAAAGCAAATCTGTTATAGAAAGAAAGAAAGAAAAAGGAAAGATGTTCATTCCACAGGGGAGGGAAAACACACAAAACAACACGAGGTTCTTTAACTGTATCTTTCACTTCAAGTCACATTGATATTATATCAGCACAGCTTCTGAATACAACTTGGTCTGAAAAGTACATAGAACTTACAAAAGACTGAAAAGTGTGAAGAGATATAATTATGGTAGCAGGAGGAAGATATTATTTTGACAAAAGAACTATTAAAAGGATTGTGGGGGGGGACACTAATCAGAATTTTTGATGCTGAGTACAGAGGTAAAGAAACACATAAATAACAATGCATCAGTGTTATGTTTTTTTTATTTTTTTTTTAAAGATTTTATTTATTTATTTGACAGAGAGAGACACAGCGAGAGAGGGAACACAAGCAGGGGGAGTGGGAGAGGGAGAAGCAGGCTTCCCGCGGAGCAGGGAGCCCGATGCGGGGCTCGATCCCAGGACCCTGGGATCATGACCTGAGCCGAAGGCAGATGCTTAACGACTGAGCCACCCAGGCGCCCCCAGTGTTATGTTTTAGCCTTTCTCTACATTCTAGACAAAAGCATTTGAGCTAAGATAGGACTATTTCCTTTCATCAAAACCATACTTTATTAACATAATCTTGAGTGTGGCCCTAAAAGAGCAAAGGGATTGAGTTATATCACTGTAAAATAGGACAGCCTCTACCAATTCCTCAAATTGTTATCACTTCAAAAGAAAGAGGCAAGAATACAGGACCATTATGGGAACCAAAAGACCAGGCTGCTGTGATTCAGCAGGACTTTCATTTCCAACTTCAAAGGGCTTCATTAATCTCCTAACCATCCATCTAAATTTAAGGGAGAAAGAAATGAAGAGCTTTGAATATGAATTCTCTGCCTCTACCTATAGTGCCTAGTGACACAGAAGACTGAAATAAACACTCTCTCAGAAGATCCAGAAGAAACTCTAGGTGCCCAGAGAATAGAAGTGGGTAAAGGAGAGTTTATACCATGGCAGGAATATGAATATAGGATCTCTCTGAATCAAGGCTATAGGATGGTGTTTGAGCCTCTGCTTTTCGTGATGTGTGAATAGTAAAGTTAGACTGCATCCTCTGCATTCCATTTGTAAAATCTCTTGCCCACAGATCCAGTTGGTTTCCAAGTAACCTATATGCACGATGTATTTATTTGTAAAATACAAAATTGACGACTTACCTATAATTTATCACTTTTTTAATTATGTTCAGTTAGCCAACATATAATACATTATTAGTTTTTGATGTAGTGTTCTGTGTTCATCACAAAAGGTGTTCTCCTTAATACCTCTCACCCAGTTATCCCATCCCCCCACCTGATTTATCACTCTTACTTATGGTCACGCTGAGCCTAATCAACTGACCACCCAGCAGTGTCTACTTAAGCATACACCAAGTACTCAGCCTTGGGTCTGACGAGTTGCAAGAGCTGGAAGACCTCAGATGAGAAACTAAAGACTCCTAATTCACTTTACAGTTTTTGAAGATGGGCTTTGGTTATTTATGTCAGTGACTGGTTATCTAAGTGAAACAGAGTCCCAAGGTAATAGGGCTAATTCTTGTAATAAGTAGTTAGAGCGCTGCCCTGCCTTGGGCAGCTCTGCTTAAAATGGATACCAGTGGTCCAACATTCTCAAGGAAGAAAGTCAGTGGTGTGAGGATTGTTCGAAGTGTGATCCCAGGACCACCTACATCAGAATCATCTAGAGATGAATATTAAACCTACTGAGTCCTAGTTTCCACCCCAGATCTGCTAAATCAAAACCTACAGGTTGGAGCCAAGGAACCTACATGTCATTAAGCTCCCCCAGGTGATTTTGACACTCACCAAAATTTGGGAAGCATTAGCTTAGTGCAAACTCATCTATATAATTAGATCAATCAAAAAGGCATTTCACTGCCCAGATACAGACCTGATCCTCTCAATAAGCCTCTTTTTCCTTTCCCTAAATAGAGATGCTAATAATACCTACCTCTTATAGACTGTGGAGAAAATTAAAAGATGTATATGGACAAAGCCTCACACAATGCCTAGCACATGATAAACCATCCAATAAATTTTAGTAATTATAATAAGAAAAAGTCCAAGCTCCTTATCGAAGTCCTTCCAATCTTCATGAATACCTATATTACCTCATCTCCTGTCACTCCTTCCATGACACCTGACAATTTGTACTCAAGACAAACCAAACTAATTGGAGTTTCCTCATCCACTAATACACCTATGCCATTTTTTATTTATTTTATTTGAGAGAGAGAGAGACAGCGAGAGAGGGAACACAAGCAGGGGGAGTGGGAGAGGGAGAAGCAGGCTTCCCGCAGAGCAGGGAGCCCGATGCAAGGGCTCGATCCCAGGACCCTGGGATCATAACCTGAGCCGAAGGCAGACGCTTAACGACTGAGCCACCCAGGCGCCCCACCATTTTTTATCTCTACTCCATTGCTTATGCTCTTTCCTTGGCCTGGAATACCACAGAATGCAGTGAGTTAGAAAGCTCATACTTGATCTTCAAGGCCTAAATCATTGACATCTTCTCTGGGGAAGTTTTTACTGGACCCCTAAGTCTAAGTTAGGAGCCTCTCCTCCTTGCTCTCTCAGCACCCTGAACTCTTTACCTATCTATGTGTTTGTTTTCCTCTTTGTCTTCCCTCATTTGAGAGGAAGCTCTTTGAAGTTATGGACAACGAGATTTTGTGCTTGTTTCTTCAATTGTTGTTAATTTAAAAACATACAGAAAAGTACAAAGACTAATACAACAATCACCCATGTTTCTAACATCCACAAGTAACCATTATTGACACTTTGGCACTTTTACTTCTAGTCTTTTTCTATCTATTTTCTTTAAAAATAATTTATGAAAACACTATTCATTGTTTCAGAATAGAATATTATAGGTAAAGCAAAATGTCCCCTCGACATCCACCCCCATGCTATATTTCTTCCCTGCCTTTCCAAAGATAACCAAACACTAATATGAGTTTGAGATGTATCCTTCCAGTCTTTTTAATATATTTACTGACTTATCTGTATTCATAGAAAATATATAGTATTGGCTTGCACACCATTTTCCAAATGTCACATGGCTATGTGTATCATTCTGCCACCTAGTTCTTTTACTCAAAAATATTTTTGAAATATATCCATGTTGATACATATATCTGGCTAATTCTGTTTAATTGTAGTATAATAATCCCTTATATGGACTTACCTCATTTTATTTAACCAGTTCCCTGTTGATGGGCATTTAGGTTGTTTCCAAGATTTTGCTATTACAAAAAAAAGTTACAACAAATGTGCTTTATTAAATATCTCTTGGTGTATATGTGTAAACGTCACTTTAATAAAGAGACCTAGAAGTAGAACTGCTGGATTGTAGAATATGTGAATTTTAGCTTCATGGACACTAACAAATTGTGCTCCAATGTAGCTATCCCAATTTTTATGCCCATCAGCATTATTCAAGAGTTGTCACTTTCCTGCATCCTTACTAACACTTGCTGTTGTGAGACTTTTAAATGTTCCCAATATTACCAAAGAAAAAAGGGTATCTCATTGCTGGTTTTGACCATCTTATTCATCTCTAAATCCCTAGCTCCTAGCAAGTACTTGGCACATGTTGATTGCTTGGTAAATACTTGCTCAGTTCTGTTTCTGATAATGTCACATATAGGTAGTGGCCCCAGCCTGCTGATACTTCAGAACCCAACTAGGTGTCTACTTTCAGCACAAACGAGAATGCAATCCCAATTTCCTCACCGCTAGGCAAATTTGTGAGGAAAAGGGAAAGGGAAAAGTGCAGATGATGTCATGTTCTTTAGAGATTTACCATTCTTTAAAATGGTATTCAGGGAATGATTCTTGACCTCTGGATCAATAATCCTTTATAATCAATCAGGTTGGGGTCTAGCTCCTTCCACCCGAGAGCTAAGGGAACATCTGAAAAGACAAAAGGCGTAGGAAACAGCGAATCTGTCCCCTAGTGGCTCAGCTGCACCAGTGGAAGGGAGACAGGTATGGAAGGAATGGTTTAGCTTTCTAGTGGTCTCCCTAGAGATACATTTTATAGACATTATGTGTTCAAGAAAACATGTTTCCCTTCCTTCTGGCCACATGTAGACAGTATTTAACAGTATCTCCAATAGAGAGTTGTATTTGCGTGATTGATTTTTGCCCATTAAACATTAGGATATAAGATAATTATTAGTTAGTCTCACAAGATGGAAAACAACAACAAAGCATAACTGATATATCTACCAAAGCAAATGCTACGCAATAACCATTTAAAAAAATTCCCAAGACTCTAGGACTGAAATAAACATCATTCTTGTAAGGGAAAAAAAAAAAACAACTTACCTAATCAGCTTTGGTGCCTAATCAAGTCATAAAATGAAAGAGTAAGACATTACTAGCAAGTCTCCACTACCACTGTTAAGCATGAATTTAGTTTGGTAGTGTCATAAATCAACAGTCCTCAATGACAGCTAAAGTAGCGAGAGGCTGCAACACTACAGCTTCCAAGCTGAAGCCTGAGAACACACAGGAGGTAGGCAGATACGCAAAAACAGCCAAGAATGGGATACAGGGAGGAAAGAATAGAGAAAAGGGAAATCTTGTGTGTGGGGCCCTAGACCACCTGATTTAAGATCAAAGTTCCCGTATCTGTGTTAAGATTTTGTCCCTCATAGTGGGAATGTCATAGTGACATTGTTGTTCTTTGGGGTTTTTTTCCTAAATAGGCTCCAACACAGGGCCTGAACCCATGACCCCAAAATCAAGACCTGAGCCGAAACCAAGAGTGAGATGCTCAACTGACTGAGCCACCTAGCTGCCCCAACATTGTTTTAATTCTGAAGGTTCCTCACCTATAAAAGCTTTCTTGACAAGGCTGGATCTGTCTGATTCATCTCTGTATAGGGACTGCTCCTGGTACAGTATAGACATACAGTAGGTTCTCAAATAACAGGGATTAAATGAATGACAAAGATAAAATATTTAGCAAAATGCTGGGAGATGTACCTTTTTGGGAGTCCCAAGGAGCAGGAAGGAGGCATTACCACATAATATTTGGGTCTTTGCAACAGTAAAATCATCTCCACATCTATCAAACAAATATTTATTTAATTTAGCACCTCCTCTGTGCGTAGCACTGTGGTAGAGAAGACCTATACAATCCTACCTGCAAGGTATTGGTTACAAATCAGTTGGCACCTAGAGTACAGTGTAATCAGTATTCTGATAGATGAAAAGAAGGTGCTATGGGAGCTGTGTGACTCCAGTTTGGGAAATCAGAGTAGATTTTTCAGAAGAGATTCATTGACTACCCACTGTGTGCCTGGTCCTGTGTTAGATGCTAGAGTTGCAGAGGGGCTGGAGATATTTGCTCCTGTTCTAGGAACTCTAGGAATTCATGGGGAACACAAAGGAGACAATATCTACCCAGTAACCCCGAGGCAGTGGGAAAAGTGCTGAACAGAATACGTGCTGTGGGAGCCACAAAGAAACGCCCCACTAATTCAGTGTTCCCAAGCCCGTCTCTCCTAACCCAACTCCACAACTACAACAGAGCAAGTGGTCTCACGTGACAATGCCCCAATATGCCCAGAATGAGGATTCCCTCATTCTAGGACTTCCTGGAGCTGAAGCTACTCAGTCCCAGAAGGAAAGCACAGTGATTTCTGAACTCTTGCTCATCTCAGTGGTGCCATTCTCATGGTGGGGCGCTTAGGTGGCTCAGTCGGTTAAGCGTCTGCCTTCAGCTCAGGTCATGATCTCAGGGTCCTGGGATCAAGCCCCGAGTCAGGCTCCCTGCTCAGCGGGGAGTCTGCCTCTCCCTCTCCCTTGGCCCCCTGCTCGTGCTCTCTCTAACGCTCTTTCTCTCTATCTCAAATAAATAAATAAAATCTTTTTTAAAAAAAAGTACTTATGGTTAATTAATGATACAGAATACCTGTTGGACCAGTCTCTGTGGGACTCAATGATACCCTCCACTAGACATGATCAGAAGACTCACAAATTTACAGGCACCTGGCTGGCTCAGTCAGAAGAGCATGCAACTCTTGATCTCAGGGTCATGAGTTTGAGCCCCACATTGGGTGTAGAGGTTACTAAAAAAATAAATAAATAAACTTAAAAAAAAAAAGAAGATGACTCACAAATTTAGAACCAGAAAACCTGAAGGAATCTTAGAGACCTATAATCTATGTCAACCCTTTCATTTTATAGATGAGCAGACTGAGGAAAAGGGAATTGCCCAAGGCCCAATAGATAGTTAATAAGAGAATTAGAATTTCAAACCAGGCTTCTCAACCACTTTTGAAAACATAAGATTCAAGCAAATGTAGGAGTAGCAAGTCACCTGAGAGAGTAAGACATCTAAGAGAAAGAAAACTGAGGGCTCTTAGATCCAGCTGGTCCACCCATATGGAAATCTTCCCACTAATAAAACCCTGGAAAATAAATGGGTTTGATTTCATTAAAGGTCCCTCCAGATGTCGTTACATTCTTCTTTCGTCCCCCAGCCCCCAACATAAACAACCATCTATACCTCTAGCTTGGAGGAAAAACAAAACAATAGCGTTGGATTGTTTCCTTTGGGAGCAAGTCAATTTACTTATACCAAAGCCTGACATGTAAGGAATGAGAGAGGTCCTGAAGTTAATAGAAGCATCCCTTCCTTTAGTGTATTCCTCCACAACCACCAATAGATCACCCCAGCCAATGTACACTGATGCACTGAAGTCCTTCCAGAATATAAAGGAACAAGTACAAGTCCCAGTCTTTCTCACTTCAGCGGGGTTGTGTCACAAAGAGGATGGATGGGGAAATGTCGATTTCCTGGATAGCACTGGGGGAGAAGTAGAAGGCGCCCTGTGGGCAACAGACAACCGACAAAGAAGTACAGGGACGAGGCATGGCCCCTTTGGAGGTTAGCAGAAAACAGAGCAAAAGCTAGAAGAGAATCTCAGACCTAAAACCTTAAAGCCCAGGACCATCACATCCCAATATTTCTTCCTTCTCCCTTTCCAGTCCCTGAAATAAGAAGTGTCGGAGCCTGGATGCCTAAAAATATTCGAAGACAGGGAACAATTCCCACATCGAAATGCTGGAGCCCATCAAGAAATCTGAACAGACAGATGCTGTAAAGCATGGCTTTGAAACCAACAGTCACTACTAACCAAACTATTTCAAAGGGAAAAAAAAAAAAAAACAACCCAAATACAAAAAAAACCTTGCAAGCATGCCAGTTGAGTATTGCTCTTATCTCAAGACTTGCACATTCAAACAGAAGGCAATTACACGTCTCTTATTGATACCCCTGTCCTACTTCCAGATTCAGGCACCATCAAACAAGGAAAAAGATGAGAGGGTAGGGAACAATGAGAGAATAATTTATCTCCACAAAATACAGGTCTTGTAAGCCCCTCCAAGACCCAATTTACACAGATGCTTTTTTTCCTTCAAATTCACATTGCACTTTGGATTCTTTTTCACCTCCGTGAAAGAAAATGGTTTTGAAAGTGCTGAGCTTAACTGATTTACAGCCACACTAACTCAGACCCCAGAGACTCTAATTACATATCCCATCATACCCAGGGCCTGTGGGAAGCAGACTTTCCCCCTGAGATTTGCAGATGGGTTTCACAGTCAAGCATTATGAATAACCCAAAGTTCTTGCTTCAAGGGAGAAGGAAGAACACCACAGATCTCTCATCCTTTATGCAGGCTTAAGAAAGCTGACTCTAAGGGCACCTGAGTGGCTCAGTCAGTTAAGTGTCTGCCTTCGGCTCAGGTCATGATCCCGGAGTCCCGGAATAGAGTCCCACATCGGGCTCCCTGCTCAGCAGGGAGTCTGCTTCTCCCTCTGCCCTTCACCCTGCTTGTGCTCTCTCTCTCGTGTTCTCTCTCTCTCTTAAATAAATAATAAAAAAGAAAGAAAGCTGACTCTATTAGAAACTTGGTATAGTACCCGATAGATAGCTAGAATGAGTGGAATTCTGGAAAAGTCAAATCAATTGATAAAATGCTTTGTTTTCCTAGTTTATTTATGCCACTACGCTAACGAAGCAAAAAATGGGAGGTCACATTCTCTCCTCTATAGTCATGAAGCTAATAGCTCTGAAGCACCCAGAGATAGGCCTCAGATATACCAAGCACTTACACCAGGTTGTGTATAAATTTTTAGAAGCCTGGAAAGCTTCAAGCACTTTTAAGTGCTTTCAAGCATATTAGCCTTGCTTCACACAAGGCATAATAAGCCTGGTCGATGGCAGAGAAATAATAATGTTGTTAATCCAAGCAGACTGGAAGTGAATCATCCACTCCAGCAATCCAGATTGATTTAAAGCCCTTTGGACAGTATGACTCAAACCTTTCCTGGAGGGCTAATGGACAATCACTATCTCATTTAGGCCCCATTCACACTCCTCTGTTTCTGCCTGGACAAACAAGCCAATGGCTTCCTGGGATCCAGCCTGAAATACTGGCTTTAAGTGATTGTGTCTCCACAGGAAGAGCTCAGCTGTTACACAAAACTCAAGGTGGCAAACACTATCTTTCTTCAATTTATCAGCCCTCTTTGGTAATTGATATTACCTAGGGAAGAAGGTAAAGGATAAAGTCGGTGTGAACCAGGGAAAAATCCAAATCATAGGATAATTCCTAAAAACACAGGTTTATCACTCTCAAAGGAAAACAACTCAAGCTGCACTCAAAACGCCTTGAGGAAGCAGTCTCAGAATGACCCCGAGAGACCTATTTAATGAACAACTAGGAATTATTTGTAATTGATAGATCGATTACTACTATGTAAAGGGGAGCTTCTGAAGTATGTACAATTTCTTAAAATAATTTAAAGTCTTAAGTGCAGTAAACAGGCCTATAGCAAACCAAGATGAGGGGCGCCTGCCTGGCTCAGTCAGTGGACCTTGCAACTCTTGATCTCAGGGTTGTGGGTCAATCCCCATGTTAGGTGTAGAGATTACTTAAAAATAAATTTTTTTTAAAAAGATTTATTTATTTGGGCACCTGGGTGGCTCAGTTGGTTAAGCAACTGCCTTCGGCTCAGGTCATGATCCTGGAGTCCCGGGATCGAGTCCCACATCGGGCTCCCTGCTCAGTGGGGAGTCTGCTTCTCCCTCTGATCCTCCCCCTCTCATGCTCTCTGTCTCCCATTCTCTCTCTCAGATAAATAAATAAAATCTTTAAAAAAAAAAAGATTTATTTATTTATTTGACAGAGAGAGAGAGACAGCGAGAGAGGGAATACAAGCAGGGGGAGTGGGAGAGGGAGAAGCAGGCTCCCCACCGAGCAGGGAGCTGGACACGGGGCTTGATCCCAGGACCCTGGGATCATGACCCAAGCCAAAGGCAGATGCTTAACAACTGAGCCACCCAGGCACCCCTTAAAAATAAAATTTTAAACAAATAATCCTAAAATTTATATGGAACCAGAAAAGACCCCAAATAGCCAGAGCAATGTTGAAAAAGAAAAGCAAAGCTGGTGGCATCACAATTCTGGACTTCAAGCTCTATTACAAAGCTGTCATCATCAAGACAGTATGGTACTGGCACAAAAACAGACACATAGATCAATGGAACAGAATAGAGAGCCCAGAAATGGACCCTCAACTCCATGGTCAACTAATCTTCGACAAAGCAGGAAAGAATGTCCAATGGAAAAAAGACAGTCTCTTCAACAAATGGTGGTGGGAAAATTGGACAGCCACATGCAGAAGAATGAAACTGGACCATTTCCTTATACCACACACAAAAATAGACTCAAAATGGATGAAAGACCTAAATGTGAGACAGGAGTCCATCAAAATCCTTGAGGAGAACACAGGCAGCAACTTCTTCGACCTCAGCCGCAACAACTTCTTCCTGGACACATCACCAAAGGCAAGGGAAGCAAGGGTAAAAATGAACTATTGGGACTTCATCAAGATAAAAAGCTTTTGCACAGCAAAGGAAACAGTCAACAAAACCAGAAGACAACCGACAGAATGGGAGATGATATATGCAAATGACATATCAGATAAAGGGCTAGTATCCAAAATCTATAAAGAACTAATCAAGCTCAACACCCAAAGAACAAATGATCCAATCAAGAAATGGGCAGAAGACATGACAAAGACATGCAAAGAAGACATCCAAATGGCCAACAGACACATGAAAAAGTGCTCCACATCACTCGGCATCAGGGAAATACACATCAAAACCTCAATGAGATACCACCTTACACCAGTCAGAATGGCTAAAAGTAACAAGTCAGGGAATGACAGATGTTGGCGGGGATGCAGAGAAAGGGGAACCCTCCTACACTGTTGGTGGGAATGCAAGCTAATGCAGCCACTCTGGAAAACGGTATGGAGGTTCCTCAAAAAGTTGAAAATAGAGCTACCCTATGACCCAGCAATTGCACTACTGGGTATTTACCCCAAAGATACAAATGTAGTGATCCAAAGGGGCATGTGGACCCCAATGTTTATAGCAGCAATGTCCACAATAGCCAAACTATGGAAAGAGCCTAGATGTCCATCAACAGATGAATGGATAAAGAAGATGTGGTCTATATATACAATGGAATATTATGCAGCCATCAAAAAAAGAAATCTTGCCACTTGCAACAATGTGGATGGAACTAGAAGGTATTATGCTAAGTGAAATAAGTCAATCAGAGAAAGACAAATATCATATGATCTCACTGATATGAGGAATTTGAGACACAAGACAGAGGATCATAGGGGAAGGGAGGAAAAAATGAAACAAGATGAAAGCAGAGAGGGAGACAAACCATAAGAGACTCTTAATCTCAGGAAACAAACTGAGGGTTGCTGGATTGGAAGGGGGTGGGAGGGATGGGGGGGCTTGTTGATGGACACTGGGGAGGATATCTACTATGGTGAGCGCTATGAATTGTGTAAGACTGATGAATCACAGAGCTGTACCCCTTAAACAAATAATACATTATATGTTAATAAAAAATAAATAAAATAAAATTTTAAAAAGAAAGAAAGAAAGAAAATCAAGATGAAACTTTGCATAAAGAAAAGCTTTGCTAATATTGGCAAAATGGTAATAAATGTTCAAGTTGGGTAAAGGGTAAGTAGAGGTTCATTATACTATTCTCACTATTTTTGTGTATGTTTGACAGTCTCCATAATAAAGTTCTTTTTGAATACACTGCTGAACAAAGGTAACTTTCGAGTCAGCCCTCTAAGTCATTACAAATTTAAAATTACTGGGATTAATATTAAACCTTTGACTCTATTAAAAAAGTTTTTCAAAGCTCCAAGACCCTTGAACTTCACTCTCCCAAACTCAGCCTACCTATATTCGAGCTCAAGGAAAGGGTAATTGGGATCCTACAGAGAAAGCCATAACTTGTTCTGCTTCTTGTGAAAATATCAAGGGAAACTTGAGGTAAGGGAACGAGAAGATATGGGGCCAGGAGATGAAGGGCTAACTTTGAAAGGCAAAGCCTGTTTTTTGATGGCTTCACCTGCTGTTAGCTGCCCCCTTTCAGAGGGATTTGTTATGGAGAGAAACTGTCCCACATTCTCTCTTGCTTCGGTTCTATCAACCACCATCATAAGTAGGCCACTTTCTCCTGGTCAGAATAAGCTCAACTAGATGGAGAACCCATGGGGGACTATGGCTTTGGTCCATTGCTTTACTCTAATGAGGGAAAGACTTTTCAGGCTCTGGAGTGTCTTGCATCCTGTGGCAATTCTTAGCCAAGCACATTTCTCTTTTGCCTTTGTTCCACTGAACATCTTCTTGGAGGAGCTTGGAGGAGCTGGGCAGTGAGGCTTGGAAATTCTCCTATATGCTAATGTTTCATTTTACCAAGAGAGTATTTCTAGGCAAGAAGCAGCAATTCCTATAAACAAACTGTACTCTCCCCAAGGCAAAATAAACTCCATTCAGGAAGGAAGATATTTTACAAAGTGAATTCCATGCAAGTCATGCAATACGGTAGGCTTTTTCAAGACTTCTGAACTGCAAAAAAAGAGAGAAAAGGTTGGATAAACTGCTACAGTTAGTCACTTGGAATAACTAGCACACTCACAAATCTACCCTTATCTCCATGGAGACAACTAGATCTAGCAAGTATCTAAACATTATACTATAAGGTATTATAGATAAGCATCAGAAGCCACAGGGGAATACTATAGGCAAAAAGAAAAACATGTCTAACCATCTCACATCATAGTTCTACCACGACACCACGGGATTCTAGCATCCTGCCCTGTTGTACTTTTATTCATATTCCCATTGGGCAAACTTTCTTCTCTGTAAGCAAAGAGGAATCTAAGGCTGAAATATTCAAGGTGATTGAACTGACCTTAATGTTCATGAGGGAAACTGTCTTAAAGGCAGCCTTGGGTGTGCATTTAGGTCAAATTACCTTCCATACTATTAGGCAAACATTTCTGAAACTTATTATGTGCTACTACCATGTACCAGGTACTGTGCTAGGCACTGGGAAAATGACACTTCAAATTTTTCAGAGATACTTCCACAACTGTAACTACATTTGACCCTCTACTTAATATAGGAATTGTCATTGAGTACGTTTTACAGATAAGGACATTAAGACTCTGAGAAGTGTCTTAGTGAGAAGTGAAAAGATTTGCCCAAGGTCACGCAGCAACATTGTAGTGGATCCAGAATTGGAACCCTGGTCTCCCGACACCAAATCCCATTTTAGTTTCAACTATACAATACCCCAACACTAAAAGGCCAGCCATAGTGCTCCACAGTGGGGGATATACTAGGAAAAATTAAGTCACCTAACTCAGCACGGCCCCCAAAATACTTAGCACCTTGACTATGAATCCAAAAATATAACCCTTATTGCTGGTTTTCAGTTTGTGAGATTTTATCAAGCTGCATGCTTATGACATGTGCACTCCTCTGTGTATATGTTATAGTTCAGTAAAAGCTTAAAAAAGAACTTCTCGCTGTCCTCAAAATGTACTTCCTATATAGACTGACCCTCAGGCCTTGTAGGCACCCTGCAAGCTAAGTCCCCTTTCTCTTCGGCCTCAAAGACCTCCAGCTTACTCACTTCCAATAACTTCTCTGTCCTACTGTTGGCACAGGAGCTGTGCTCAGCCACATCGGACCCTATACCCATAGTAGTTACTCTTTCCAAGTGATCCCAGGCAACCAGGGGTCACAGGAATTGAAACCCATCTACCATCCCTGTTTTAGACTCTCCCTTCCCAAATTCCTTCATCCATATAATCTCTCAATATCATAACATCCCCAGTGTAATAGACTTGTATCTATCTTTTTTCTACAGATAGATAAACCAAGACCCCAAGAATGAAGCATTTTTTTCAAAATCACCTTGGTAATTAAGGTTTGGCACTATTTTGTCCTGGATACATAGGAATAAAGTTGTCTAGCACTGGAAAAATGGCACCAAGTCTTTGCTCCAAGTAGCCAGTAGATAGCTCACACTATTTCAGGTTTTTTTTACCCTTCTACTGGCTGGAATATCTGACTGGAGGGAACACAAGGATCTAGGCCAATCCATAGGTCTCTTTTTTTTTTTTTTTTTTTTAAAGATTTTATTTATTTATTTGAGAGAGAGCGAGTACATGAGAAGGGGGAGGGTCAGAGGGAGAAGCAGACTCCCTGCCGAGCAGGGAGCCCGATGTGGGACTCGATCCAGGGACTCCAGGATCATGACCTGAGCCGAAGGCAGTCGCTTAACCAACTGAGCCACCCAGGCGCCCAATCCATAGGTCTCTTAACAGCCTTCAAGTGTTCAATAGTTAGCCAGTACCAAAAAGGCAGTAGGTTCAATCTGGAGACAGAAATAAGAATTAAGAATGGAAAAGTGGTAATAGAGTACCTCAAGTCTGTACTCCCAACATCCAAATCACTGAACGTTTGGATCATTTCAGTAAAACAACAGGGCTGTTTTCTTGGATGGCAACTTGGTGGTGAATATTTGTCTAGCAAGTTATTTAGCATTACACAGATCACAGAATTAATTACAGACACGAAATAAACCAAATATCAAGGCTTGATTATTATATTAGAGATTGGTTAAACAACCTGCCTAAAGTCAAACAGCTACGTAGTGAAAGAACTAGGATTAGACTTTATGTGCCTGACTCCCTTCCAGTCTTCTTTCCATTTCATTGACTGAATCTATTACTATTTAATTGCATGTTTGGTCATCATGCAGATGTGGCTAAAAAGAAAACACATGAAAAAATTGCCTTATTCTTGAATGAAAAGAATAACAGGAAAGACCAAATAACATAAGTATTTCCCAATTCACATTTACAAGTAGAGGTTTAGGTCCAAAACCTCAAGAAAAAGAAGTTTCCTTCATAACTCTGGAAAAGGCAGCTTTTCGAGGAAAGAAGTCTATTAAAGGCCCTAAAGCCCCAAGAGTTATTAAACCTGACTTGACTTTGACAAATTATGTAATCCCCATGCCTCAGTTTCTCCATCTGCACATTGATAAGTATATATCATAGTAACATAGCTTTAATGATCTTTGAAATTAAGGTAACTATAAGGACTTCCTGCCTCTTAATTCTCACTCTCCCAACATTTACCTATTACTAGTCCTGTTAATTGGATTTCTCAAGTATCCCTTAAATTCAAAACCTCCTTTCCCTCTTTTAATATTCCTGCTTTAATTCAGACCCTCCTTATCACTTGCTCAGACTACTTCACCAAGCTCCTGACCATTCTCTACTTTCTCCCAGGCTCTCCCTACTGCTACTAAGGTAATCTCTAAAGACCAACCTAGCTACCGTCATACTTGCATTAACTCTTTCTTCCCTACATACCTTTTGGAATGACATATAAGACTCTGGCCCTCATCTACTTCTTATACATTAGTGATCTCTCTTCACTCTTCCTGATAGCCTATCCTGTATGTAGACAATGCTCCAGTCACCTTGAATTTCTTACCATTCCAAAAACACAGCACACTGGTTAATGTCTTTTTACATTTGTACATCCTATTTCCTCCACCTGACATATATGTCTCCTTCCTTCCTCTTTTAAAAGTTCCTACTTATCCTTTAAGACTCAGCTTGAATGTTACCTCTTCTAAGAACTTCCCTAAGCTTTCCATGACAAATCCCTTCTTTATGCTCCCATAGCCTTCTGGACATAAAAATCATCATATCACTTATGTTCTTTATGATAACCATGGTATCTTGTCAATTTGCCTCCTGAGTTTGAAGGGAGGGCTGTATTTTTTTCATCTCTGTATCGCAAACATACAGCAGAGCACCTGGCCCAAAATGTTCCTCAATAAATGTTGTTAAGTAAGTGAATGGATGAGCTATGCTAAGAACTGCTACATACGTAGTCAACAAATAAGGCGTAATTAGGTTTCCTTGATGCTCACATTCCTTATTTGAAGCTTTCATCTAAGAATGTGGGGGATTTAGAATTTCCAGCTGGAAGAAAGAAAAGTTTGTCCTAACTATATCTTTCTTTGAGAACTGTTTGTGGATATGAGGGAAGAAAAGTGACCATCAATGTCTATATTTCAATCTTTCAGCAGCAACAAACCTCTCTTTGTACTATTCTACTTCTTTTTTTTTTTTTTTTAAAGATTTTATTTATTTATTTGACAGAGAGAGACACAGTGAGAGCAGGATCACAAGCAGGGGGAGAGTTAGAGGGAGAAACAGGCTTCCCGCAGAGCAGGGAGCCCGATGCGGGGCTTGATCCCAGGACCCTGGGATCATGACCTGAGCCGAAGGCAGATGCTTAACGACTGAGCCACCCAGGCGCCCCTACTATTCTACTTCTAATTTTGATTTAAATTCCCTGCCATTGTATCACATCTCCTAAAAGTTAGAATTTACTTTCCCCTTTCCTCCTCAATGTGCCCCAACTTTACCCACCCCACCCCCACACACACACCAAAGGCTGACTGTCATTGCAGGTGTCTAAGTAAACTGCCAACCCATTATGCAATTTACATCAGAAGGCTACTAATAAAGTAGGACCTTTTCCAAGGTCATTTGTAAACTCTCTGTTATCTGGGAAAGTGCTTAGAGAAAAATAGGTAGAAAACTCAATCTGTCATGTGGATCTAAGGAGACTGTGCAAATACCTCATTTCCATAACAACATTGTGCTCAGTGTCCCAACATAATGAATGAATATGCTATGACTGAAGACTAAACAGAGGCTAATGGTAAATGCATTAATTAGCGACCTGTTTACACTTCTCCTGGGAAGGATGGCCATTTGTTACAGCTTCTGTCATACAAGAATACTGACTGAGTTTGGGTCTCCTCTCTAGGAATGCATATAAATTTGTGAGATTCTCCTACATTATCATCTGCTGACAGGCATTAATGACACTAATGAAGGCAGGAGACCTTGATTCAAACACACAAATGATTAGAGTTGATAAGAGATACATGAACAGGGCCCTCATTAATGAATGTATTAATGATGCAGAGATGGAAGTTAGAAAAAGGGATGTCTAGACATGTATTTATAGCACTTCCACCTCCTTCAATCAAAGATAATTCTTCTAGCTCTTTGATTTATCCATTTCTTAGTTATATACCTAAGGAAGCAGAATAATCATGTTCTGGTAAAAGAAATCCAGAGAAAAGAGAATAGATCCAGCTCTATTCAGTTAATGACAATTATGAATGAGAATATTTCATGAAATCAAAAGATTACCAGCTCTTGTCTTAGGAAATATGTGGTGATGGATGCAAATTAGAGGGTTTATTCAGAGCAGAAGGAGCATTTACTAATCATGCCGAAACCCAGTTGAAGTCTTCTAGTTTAGAAAAAGATGAGTGTATTATTACCAATTTGCTTCCCACATGGTTGATTTCTGAGGTAACTACACCCTTGATAAACAGTCACATCTTAGTGATGGAACTGGTATGTTTTGACAACATTTCTGTTAACAATTTACACTCTCATTATCTTTTTTATCATGATTGAATGGCCAAATCCTTCTACTTCTGATCAAGAGAGGACAGCAGGACGCTAATGTTTGCACAGGTTCATGCCCTGTAGTCATTCAACTGCTTGCACTGGTTTGACCAACTCGTAGACAGGTTTTATTGAAGACATAAATCAACACAGAATGCCAAAACAACTGGTTGGGGCAAACAATTAAAAAAAAAAAAAAAACCTGGTTTGTCCAGTGTAGTAAGAAATTAACAAAGCCAGTCACATCATTAAATTAGTCTTTTGCTAATTACTTTTTACCAAAGAGGCCTATCACTTCAAGCAAAGTGCTCAGACCAGGGGTTCTGAGTAGGTATAATCATATTCGACAGTGAACAATACATTAGTTCTATCAAGTTGCATTATCAACCTGGGAATTCCAATGATTAAATTGTGGACGTAGCTATATATTCTGAGGCATAAGACAGACAAAGAGGTCTCTGCCATCTTTTAAGTGAAAATTTATTCTCTTAAAACTTTAAAAATTGCATAATGTCACACAAGGGCCCCAGAGTGAAGGCAGAGAGATTGCATTTTTAGAGAGTGATTACCCACTTAAAGGGCTGTTAGGCTTTTTAAGGAAGTCTGTTTTAATAGGAATCTGGTTTGAATTAAGAATAAAATGGAGCTGTAACACACAAGAGACCTAATACTAGCCCTGAGTTTGGTCTCAGAGCTAAGAGACAGATGGCTTCCCATTGCCTCTCAGATGCTTTTATGTTATAAGCATGTTGCTTCTTTCATTCTGCTAAGAATCTGCATGCTCTGCGATCACATGATCAGGCAGGCCCCCTGAGAATATGCAGGCTATGGCTAGTTTCCTGCTGCCCCTTGTTGCCTTTGTGTTACAGATCCATATTTTTAAATCATAATTGGGACTCTCTCCACCCAGGGTCCTGTTGCCTCTGGGCCCAAACAGTCACAAAGAGTCAGCAGGTGGCAAATAGGGTTCAGCTACAATTCAGAGCTGAGAGCCAGAACCAGGAGGTCCACTTTAGCCAGATCCTGAAAGCTGCAGGGCAAAGCTGATGTTGGGTATTTTTTTTTTTTTTAAGATTTTATTTATTTATTTGACAGAGAGAGACACAGCGAGAGAGGGAACACAAGCAGGGGGAGTGGGAGAGGGAGAAGCAGGCTTCCCGCGGAGCAGGGAGCCCGATGCGGGGCTCGATCCCAGGACCCTGGGATCATGACCTGAGCCAAAGGCAGACACCTAACGACTGAGCCACCCAGGTGCCCCTGATGTTGGGTATTAAGTCACAACTCAAACTGCCAAGGTGCTTGGCATTGTAAGAAACAAAGTGGTCCTATTTTCCAGAAATTTCACTATTACGAAGTAGCGAGCTGGTAATGGGATAGTTCAGTCCATTCAGCCACACTGGATATGCAGTGCAAACCATGTTTACTCATTTCTTTATTCCTTTATTAATATAAAAAATTTTCATTGAGTATCTATTATGTGCCAGGCATTGCACTGGGTCTTAGGAATATGGCAGTGAACAAGACAGACACGGTTTCTGACTTCATAAGATTTACTTCGTTTGAGGTAGGGTCAATATAGCATAAAGGTTAAGGACTCGGCAGTCAGACTACCTGAGGTGTAAATCCTGGCTTTTCCATTTACTGGCTTTGTGACCTTGTCATAGCACTTTCCCTCTTTATGTACCATAATTTCCTCAAAATTTGTGATTAAAAAAATTGGGATAAAACCAGTACAAACATACCTCATTTTATTTATTTTTATTTATTTATTTGACACAGAGAGAGAGAGAGAGAGAGCACAAGCAGGGGGAGCAGCAGAGGGAGACGGAGAAGCAGGCTCCCTGTTGAGCAGGGAGCCCGTCGCGGGACTCAATCCCAGGACCTCGGGATCATGACCTGAGCTGAAGGCAGACGCTTAACCAACTGAGCCACCCAGGCGCCCCCCAACATACCTCATTTTATTGTGCTTTGCTTTATTGCACTTCACAAAAATATTGCATTTTTTTTTTTTTTACAAATTGAATGTTTATGGCAACCCTGCATTAAGCAAGTCGACTGGTGCCATTTTTTTCAACAGCATTTGTTCACTTTTTGTCTCTGTGTCACATTTTGGTAATTGTCACAATATCTCAAACTTTTTCTTTATTATTAAAATGTTTATGGTGATCGGTGACCAGTCTTCTTTGATGTTACTATTGGAATTGTTTTGGAGCACCACAAACTGTACCCATGTAAGATGGTGAACTTAATCGATAAATGTGTATGTTCTGACTGCTCTACAGACCTGCCATTCCCCTGTCTTGCCCTCTTTTCAAGCCTCCATATCCCCTAATTGAAATTAGGCCAGTTAATAACCCTCTAATGGCCTCGTGTTCAAATGAAAGGAAGAGCTGCACATCTCTCACATTAAATCAAAAGCTAGAAATTAAGCTTAGTGAGGAAGGCATGTTGAAAACCAAGACAGGCTGAAAGCTAGGCCTCTTGCACCAGTTAGCAAAGTTGTGAATTTAAAGGAAAAGTTCTTGAAGGAAACTGGAAGTGCTACTCCAGTGAACACACGAGTGGTAAGAAAATGAAACAGCCTTATTGCAGATAGAAAGTTTAGTGGTCTGGATAGAAGATCAAACTAGTGAGAACACTCCCTTAAGCCAAAGCCTAATGCAGAGCAAGGCCCTAACTGTCTTCAATTCTATGAAGGCTGGAAGAGGTGAGGAAGCTGTAGAAGATAAACTGGAAGCCAGCAGAGGTCGGTTCATGAGGTTTAAGGAAGGCAGCCATCTCCATAGCATAAAAGTGCAAGGGGAAGCAGCAAGTGCTGATGTAGAAGCTGCACCAAGTGATCCAGAAGATCTGGCTAAGATCATTAATGAAGGTGGCTACACCCACAACAGATTTTCAATGTATTTGAAACAGTCTAGGGGTCCCTGACTAGCTCAGTCAGTTAAGCGTCTGACTCGGTTTCAGCTCAGGTCATGATCTCAGGGTGGTGAGATTAAGTCCCACATCAGACTCCACGCTCAGCACAGAGTCTGCTTGAGATTCTCTCTCTCTCCCTCTCCCTCTCCCTCTGCCCCTCCCCCCACTCATGTGCTCTCTCTCTCTCAAATAAACAAGTAAATCTTAAAAAAAAAAAGAAAGAAAGAAAGAAAAGAAAGAGTCTGCTTCTCTCTCTCTCCCCCACCCCATCCCCTGCTCATGAACGCTCTCTCTCAAATAAATAAATGAAATCTTTTTAAAAAATTTTTTTTAATTTAAAAAAAAAAAGAACAAGTTCAGATTCAAACTCAGGTCCAATGCCAGAGCCATTATTTCTACTATATCCCACTGCCAAATGATCAATTAAATCCTACAGCTTAAGCAAATTACACTGACAAAAGAGTCAGTATAGGATATGGTCGAATTTATGGAATTTGGAGGCAGACTGACCCGAGTTCATAAACCAGCTATGTGACTTTGGACAAGGTACTTAACCTTCCCGAACCTCTTTCCTTATCTGCAAAATAGGCACAGTAATTATACCTACCCATAGTTTTGTGATGATGAAACAGAATAATGTGTACAAAATGGTTCACATAATGTTTTCCATAGTAAACATGAAATAGCAAGTATTATTAGTGAAACACTGATTAAAAGAATATTTTTAAAGCCCAAACTAATTTTTCCACTTCTGCGTTCCAAGGGAGGAAGCATATTTCATACCAGTAGGGATATATTCCCTTCCCCTCACAGAGACTGGTGGGAAGAGAGAAGAAAAATCCCCTCACAGAGACTGGCGGGAAGAGAGAAGAAAAATGTATTTCATAGCCTTTGCCAGTTCTTTTGTGCTGCGAATGTAAGGGACTCCGGAAAAGATGGGGACCGCTATACATAAAAGATATCTTGAATATACAAAGGGTGGCCCTAGGCAATAAGAGGTGTAAAGCAAAATTGTTCTTAGTTTAACTTGGCAATGTAAAACTTCATCGACCTAAATCTTGAGTTGATATCTGAATAACATAAATAAGAACTGTGGGAGTTCCAAAGAGGGGCAGAAAGATGGGAGGCCATCTGTGACATTCCATTCCACTGATCGCCAGGTTTCATTCAGCTAATCTGGCTACATAGGAGAGACCCCGTTCTTCACTGCTTCATGGATATGGCTTTCAAACCTTCCTAGGTAATGAGGGGTGCCTGGGGTGGTTCAGTCGGTTAAGCGGCCAGGTCTTGATCTCTGTATTGTGAGTTCAAGCCCACGTTGGGCTCCACTTTAAAAAAAAAAACAAACCAAAAAACCCCTTCCTAGGTAATGAAGGCTTATGTTTCTTTCCATCAGGGAGCGGCAAGAAGCTGGACCTCCCTACTAGAACCACACAGAAGCTATTAAAAAGGAGCTAGAATAATCAGAAAGGGTTGTCTGAAGGAGGTGGGTTTGGGGTCAGACCTGATGGAGTCAATTAGATTCGATGTGCAGTGGGAAATGGGAAAGAAGCATTCCAGGAAGAAAGCTGAAAATAGAAATAATACCTCAATGAGTCTAGAAAAGAACTCTGCCTTAGAAAACAAAGGGCCTGAACTGCCTCTTAAATACAATTATTAACGTGGTCCCAGTCTTCTCATGACTTCTGCACAGAAGGAAAAGGCAGCTAATGATCAAGCAGGTCTACTTGGAATGGGGGAAGAAGGTGAGGACAGGACTAGGATACAAGGGACACCTCTCTCCAAATGTAGGCCTGGCAAATTTCCCTCACACCGGGACACAAGCTGGGGTATTTTTTAACCACTGGTTTCCTCTCAATCCAACATTCTGACTTTTACTGGGTAACCTTACTGGGTTACAGTTGAGAGAGGGTAGTACCACCGGTCATACTGACTGAATCCGCTAGTATTAAGTTTGGCTGCATGTAACAACGGTGTCTTAAACAAAAAAGAAGTTTGTTTCTCTCTCATGAAGAGAAGTCTGGAGATAGGCAGTCCAGAACTGCTGTGGCACCTCTATCTTGCTAGTCTACCATCCTAAGCTTGTGGCTGCCTGTTCCAAGATGGCCGTTCAAACTCCAATCCACATTTCAGCTATGAGGAAGTAAGAAGGAGCAGAAGGGTTTGCCCCTCCCTTTAACACTTCCTAGATATCTCACACAACACTTCCACTTATATCTTGTTGGCCAAAGTAACAATAAAAATGATAGCTAGTAGTTCTAGAGTGTTTACTATGTGCTAAGCACTGTTCTAAAGGCTTTACCCATATAAACTCATTTACTCATCACAGAAACTCAACACAGTAGGTACTATTATCATATCATTTTCCAGATGCAGAAACTGAGGCACAGAGAAGCAAATTAACCGTTAGTAAGAGATGAGGCAGAGGTGTGAACTCTACCTAGCCTGATTCCAGAATCTGTGTGCTATGCTGCCCAAACAAGCTAGGCCTCACCCAGCTCCAAGGAGGACTAGACTAGTAAGTCTTTTAATTGTGTAGCAATTAACTCAGCAAAATACTGAGGGTTTCTACCAGGGAACAAAGATAGCAGCCTCTGCCACACCTACGTCCAAGGCTCAAGGTAAGTTCTGTGAAAGCACTTTGCAAGAGAGTAAGAAGCAGTAGAATGCAGGTACAGCACGTTGCCCTTGCAGCTCCCAGAGAAGGATTATATAACGCTCTCGGAAATCTGGAGTATTTCCTCCTAAGTTGGACAAGGAAACCTCTAACCAACGTTATTTTGTCTCTGCAATATAAGAATGTGAAGGTGGTGTTTGGTAGGGATCCCTCAGAAAATCCCCTTTATTTTTATTTTTTATTTCTTTAAAGATTTTATTTTTATTTTGACTACACCCAAGGTGGGGCTCAAACTCACAACCCCGAGATCAAGGGTCGCATGCCAGCCAGGAGCCCCAGAAAATCCCCTTTAAAGGGAATGGAGGCCTTTCCAAACAAAACTCATATCATAAGGAAACTTTCTCTCATCACTGGACTGTTCCTTAGAGCAGTTAAAGCCTGTAAGCCTCAGACATAGAACTGGCTGATAAAAACTGTATGACAGCAGCTTGAATTTAGATACTGTAGCAGTAAGGGTTCTTCAAAGAAACAGAACCAACAGGATCTATGTATATGTATATTAAGAGATTTATTTTAAGGAATTGGCTCATGTGACTGTGGAGGCTGGCAAGTCCAAAATTTATAGGGTAGGCCAGCAGGCTGGAAACTCAGACAAAATTTCTCTATCACAGTCTTGAGGCAGCATTCCTTCCTCTCTGGAAAAACTGCAGTTTTTGTTCTTAAGGCTTTCAATGGATTAGATGAGGCCCACCCACATACTGGAAGATAATCTGCTTTACTTGAAGTAATTATAGCTCTTAATCACATCTTCAAAATACCTCCACAGCAACATGTAGACTGGTGTTTGACCTAACAGCTACACACCGTCACTAGCCAAATTGACACATAAAATTTCCCATCATAGATACCAATGCCATGTATGAAATGCAAGTGTTTCATCAGCTTTTAACTATCTATCTTTTAAAAAGGTCTAGTGAGTTAATTTTGCATGGGAAGACTCGCCCCTAAATGCCTGGGCAGCCTTACCCCTAAAACACCTGGTCACCCCCTCCATATGATCAGGCCTCTAGGCTGTTACTGTTGGGCTCCTCCCATGCCACACCTATCTGGCTCTATAATGGTAGTTATGGGGGATACCAGGCAAGATCTGGTTTCTCTAAGACTACCTAAGACAATAAAGCCACAAACCCATCCAGTATTGTCACTGCTCAACATGCTAGGACCTACTGATAAGACGTGGCTGTCCACCTTCTAGCCAGAGAAGAAAGATCCAGCTCCTTCTCCTCTATCAGAGCACCCCAAACCCTGTCTGGAGTGGTAAGCAACCACAACCCTTAACAGCCTTCTTTGCCTAGGAAGCCCCTCCCAACCCTTATTCTCCACTAGGCCTCTTGAGGAACCAAAAATGGCCTGAAAGCCTGCTTAGATTTATATACATACTCTGTGAGGCTGTGCCTATGTGAAGGTCCATTCATCTGGAACCAGTACCTGCCTTACTCCCTGCAGAAACGAAAAAAATTAATCTTTCAGCTTGTTTGCAAATTTTCTTAGGAACACTTTTCTCTAAAGAAATCTTATCCCCAAATCTACTATGTAAAAGAGATAAAGGCAAAATTTCTGTGATTTAAAATAGAGGGTCCTCCCCTAACTTCTCTTGGCTCCCCATTCATCCTGCCCCCTTAGGGGCCCCTATGGGAGCTTCTGAGAACCCCTAGAGCTCTGCCAGGGCACAGTTTAAAGAGCACGATGAGGGCGCCTGGGTGGCTCAGTTGGTTAAGCGACTGCCTTTCGGCTCAGGTCATGATCCTGGGGTCCTGAGATCGAGTCCCACATTGGGCTCCCCCTGCTCAGCAGGGAGCCTGCTTCTCCCTCTCCCTCTGCCTACCACGCCCCCTGCTTGTGCTCTGTCAAATAAATAAAATCTTTTAAAAAAATAAAATAAAAAGCACGATGAAATGGAAAAAATTCTGTATATCTAACCAGACAGACGTAGATACACATCAGGGAAGCAATACTGTGTTGAGGTAAAAGCAGAACTTCAGAAACTTTAACTCCCAAGCCCTTCTATCTACATCCTTGGGCAGGTTCTCAGCCTCTTTAGGCATCTAAAAATGGAATGATAATACTTTCCTCAAACACTTGATAGGATTATATGTAATAATGGAAGTTTTTTTTTTTTTTTTTTTTTAAGTTCTACTATAGTTAGGTTAAGTTACTGCAAG
This sequence comes from Phoca vitulina, assembly GCF_004348235.1. Lineage (NCBI taxonomy): Eukaryota > Metazoa > Chordata > Mammalia > Carnivora > Phocidae > Phoca > Phoca vitulina. The sequence goes on from NW_022589765.1 coordinate 5,468,475, forward strand.
GATGATTTGGAAATCAAGACCATGCGTGAACGTAGTGTGATATCCTTCAAGCGGCCCCCAATGGCTAAGGAAGATTCTATAGGAGCATCTAGGCTCATGAACCTTCTAGTGGGGAGCTGCCCAGGTCAGCCACTACCTCCTGATTTGTATGTCTGAAATGAAACAACATTGAGCTCAAGAAACCTGTCTGTCTGGGTTAGCTGAGCCTCTGGCACATTTTGTTTCCATTTGAAGAAGCTGATCAACTGAGGGAGGCTAAATAAGTTTGTGAAAAAAGATTACACAAACTTAAACGACTTTATGGTAAGATTTATCAGAGGCTTAACATGAATAAGGACTCTCTAAAAGCTCTAAAAGGGCTTTATAGTACGCAGCATCACAAACTTATTTAACAACAGAACATTTATTTTTTATTTATTTTTTGGGAGAGTGAGAGAGAGGGAGGCAGAGGGAAGGAGAGGGAGAGAGAGAATCCCAAACAGGCTCCACGCCCAGCACGAGCCCAATGTGGGGCTTGATCTCAAGACCCTGAGATCATGACCTGAGCCGAAATCAAGAGTCAGACGCTTAACAGACTGAGCCACCTAGGCGCCCCACAACATGACACTTTTTTATTAGCAGAATCACCATTTCCGTTTCATAGAACACTTCACGCAACATAGTTTAAGAATCGGTACATCGCAGAGATGCACAGCACAGGGCTATTTTATTATTACTGTTTATTAGAATGTCTTACCATTTCTACCTACCACTTGTGTTTAATCCTGAAAGATCGTAGGAGATTCCCCAGAATGCTTGCTGTATCATTAGAGAGCATCACAAAGTGTTACATGACCATTCCCTAACTAAATTTAAAATGCCAGCTATGAAGGTACTAGACTTGAAAATGAAACCGGAATGTTTTGGTTAAAACCTGAACACACAAATAGAAATTCAGGAATCGGGGCGCCTGGGTGGCTCAGTCGTTAAGCGTCTGCCTTCGGCTCAGGTCATGATCCCAGGGTCCTGGGATCAAGGCCCGCATCGGGCTCCCTGCTCCGCGGGAAGCCTGCTTCTCCCTCTCCCACTCCCCCTGCTTGTGTTCCCTCTCTCGCTGTGTCTCTCTCTGTCAAATTAATAAATAAAATCTTTAAAAAAAAAAAAATAGAAATTCAGGAATCAAGAAGGAAATAAGAGGCTTCTTGGCAAAAGGCACCTTCTAAAATAATGACCTTATGCTTCTCTTCAACAATCATTCCTCAGCTTGGAATGGGCCTAGTCAGAGTTCTTCTGGAAACAATGCTTATGTCTATATATGCCATCTAGCTTTCTAAAGAATGCTCAATGTCACCCAAACAATCAGGGGTTCTCCCCTGGCCATTTTAGGGGAGGTGTAGAACTAACCTTTGCTTTTCAAATTCTTTTACACATCCAGACACAATCCTTGACATAGGTAATGTCATTTCCGCCCAGCACCCCAGTGCCATGCCTCACTTCTATAGAACAGAGCAAGCCCTGTGGGGTGAGGGGCTAGACTGCTGGGAAAGCCAGACTTGCAGGTGCACTGGTTTTGGCATTGCTGGGTCACCTTCCCAGAGTCTCAGAGCCAGTGTGTGCATGGTATTGGTATCAGCCTGGTAATAAGCTTCTCCCCATCCCTGATATAAATGGTGTGTGGACCATACTTCAATATATTATCACCTTGGGCACATCAGTCAACTGCCACCAAGTAAAAACTGGTGCCTAGGCTAACTCAGACCGAAACATAAGCTTTCTTCAGATGTGAAAAACTAAAAGAAGAAGGGTTATAACACAATTCACCCACAGGCTCACTTTCTAACAGTGGTATAATTGTTTTATTAGGAAAATGTATTATGGATTTGTTAATTTATCAAGAAAATAAAAATATTGTTTAACCCTTACTTTTAATTACAAGCAACTCATTACTTAGTGAAAGCAAAAACTAAAAGAATTAGAAACTCCTAAGTACAAAGCAAGTACCTTGTCTTTATCGAAATGCTATAATAAGCTCCATTTACCTAAACACTTTCTTTTTTCCTTCCTTCCTTTACTTTACTTCAGGAAAAAAAAAAAAAATCTGAAGGAAGGCCATGCTCTTTCTTAGTTGCTTCTGGACTGTTCTGGGATCTTCTCAGGGCACCCAGCCCTGCCACTTGAACCTGGAGATGATCATTCATTCAGCAAATATTTATTGGGCATCAACAACACATCTGACACATCACTAGGCACTGAAGCATAGTGATGGAGAAAGACAAATCCTCACCCACATGGAGCTTACATTCTAGTGGGAGAGATGTACAAGTAACAAAGCAATTACAAAACACAGCAAGTGGTACAGGGTGCAATGAGATCACGTAAAAGGAGCGCCTAACCCAGCCTTGAAGGTGGGAGTAGATAGTCAGGTTTTCCCAAAGCCAGTGTCAGCCAAAATGAATCCTGAAAGATGAAGGAAAGCTGAAGGAACGACAGAAAGAGCACAGTGCTTTTAAGGAACTGAAATAATTTTAATGTGACACAGCATGTGGTGATGGGGGGATGGGGCAGACAATGCAGAAGGGAAGGCAAGTGACAAGACTGAAATGAGGAACATTGCTTCTTTAATACCTTGTTTCCATGTGAGCCTTCTTACCTTAGAGTTTTGTTCCATCATCATTGGGCAATAAACTGCAAAGGAACAACATAAATTGGGGGACCACCTCGTTCACAGAGATACCCCAGTGGCCCTGTCTGGGCTGCTTCTCCCCTCCCTTCTTTCGATGAACTACTCCTCCTCCCCTCCAGCTCCAGGCATGTGGCCCAATTTGTGGCTACCATGCTTTTTACATGATTCAATATCCCCCGTCATAGTAATTGGATGAGAAGGGAACGCTTGCTCCACAACTGGCCATGGACTGGGTCCCATACTCCTGGCCACGGTGATTAGTCTGGTGAGAGGCACACAACTCAAGACCAATCCATCAGAACTCTTTCCCAGGTTTTTTTGGACTGGAGCTGGCAAGGAAGAACCCCTTCCTCTCTGGTCAAAGAGCTGTGAGTCTTTGAGCTCAGAGCTAGCCGCAGCCAAATCCACCACCGTGTGGAGAATCCTGTCTTCGGTACAAGAGAATGAAGCCAACACAGAGAAGCAGAGACAAGAAGCTGAGAGGGAGTCCTGACAGCTCTTCAGCCTCTAGTTTTGGTCCCTAAGCCCAACACTGAAGCTCCCCTAGTTCCTGTCCTTCCCAAGGCCTAGTTGTTCAGCATTTTCTCCAAACCTGTGAGCTACCGGGTACTCTTCCTACAAAGTCTCTTTTAACTTAAGTTAGTTCCACTTGGGTCTTTGTCAAATGCTTGTGTGCCCTCTGCTCGGCATGTTCCTTTGAACTGCTTTTCTCAAAATGGGTATGGAACAGCCGTGAATATGAAGCTTATTTCTAACTTGTCCAAGGTGGTTTCTCTTTTTCTTCGCCTCATTTCCTTACATCTTTACTCACTTTCTCTCTTCTGAAGATTTAGAAACCAGCAACCAAAACAGATCAGGTCTCACACAGGACTGAGAAGGTCTCCTCGTGTCTGCCTTCCTTACTGCCCTCCTGGCAGAAACCATTGCTCCGTGGAGCCAATTAGCTATTTAAGGATGAAGGAGAAAAGGAGTAAAGTAGACCTTTGCTGAGAAGCTCTCCACATGCCTTCTAGCCTCTGGCTTAAATCACCCGGGCCACTCAGTACTCTACCCTAACTGGATACCCAAGTTACAGGAGAAAGGAGGTCAGTGAGCCAAGGACACAACAAAGATGTCCAATAGAGCCCACTGTTGATGCCTACTCAACACAGCAAGAACAGAACTCACTGTATCTCTCCCTAAATTAACTCCTTGTCCCAGTTCCCTTCTTCCTTACCTTAGCATTTTCCTGGTCAACGAAACCTGAAATGTGGGATTACCATTGTCATTAATTATCATTAATTTCCCAATCTCTATCAAACCCTGTAGCCAATGAGATACTGGTTTCTACCAATTTTTTTTCTTGAGGCGTCTTTTAGATCCATTCTTTCCATTCTCACTGCCAGAACCCATATCCAGGACCCATCACTTCCTTCATGACCAATCTCTTAGATAGTTTCTTTTCTTTTTTTTTTTTTTTTAAGATTTTATTTATTTATTTGAGAGAGAGAGAGCATGAGCAAGCATAGGGGCAAAGGGAGAGGGACAAGCAGACCCCCGCCGAGCAGAGAGCCCGATGCCAGGCTCAATCCCAGGACCTTGAGATCATGACCTGAGCCAAAGGCAGACACTTAACTGACTGAGCCACCCAGGTGCCCCATCTTAGATGGTTTCTATGTCACCTCCTCTCCATCCGCCTTGGGTGAAAGGACCAAGGATAGGCCCCTGACCCAAGGGCTGCCAATCTACATTCTAGCTGGTGATCTAAGATAGAGCCTGGTACAAAAATATGAACTAGGACAATCAGAGTTCCTCTCAGGAATTTGGCTTAAAAATACTCGGTGGGGGGCGGGAGGGAGGGAAGAACAAGAGCTGAAGCTGAAAGGATGTCCAGAGAGAAGCCATGAGGAACAGTCACAACTATAAGGGGAAAAGTAGAAAATTGGAACCTTGATGGGCCATACAAGCCAAAATTATAAGGAAGCAGAAACAATGAGTAAAACAGAAACCGGAAAGTTCAGAAAAGATAACGTGAGCACAGGGGAAAAAAAATCAAGGCAGTGAGGAGGGAGGGGGACTAGAGCTGAGGAGTGCTCATGGCAGACCACTAGACTGAAAAGTCTCCAAGTCCTGCTGCTCAAGTCCCTTAAGCTGCCATGGCTCCGAGTGTGGTTCGCGTGAAGGCCCACCGCACTTTGCTGCCCAATCTTTGAGTCCCTAAAATCTCTTTCTCCCTTAGAACTCTTTTACAATAGTCCCCACCTCTTTATTGAATTTGAAAGAGTCTCTATCCCTCAAACCAAAGAGCCTAATGAAAACAAATCAAATCTCGTCTGGCTTCTGAGAGGCTCATTATCTGCCCCACCCCCATGCCTATCCAGGCCTCCAGTCCCACAACTCCTCCAACAAGAACCCTCCCCTTCCTTCAGAAACACCAACCTTGCTGGCCCATTGCTAACTGTCCCCTATATGTACATACATCACAGGCAGTCAGTCTTATTTCCTTCTGCCTCAAATGCACTCACATCTCTTTACCCTGCATCCTCCAGGAAGACTTTCCTAGCCTTTCCAGCCCTCATCCCTTTGCCTTTCTCTTCCCTACTAAGCCCTATGGTCTGAATCACATTGTCTAGCACCCCATTTTATGCTGACCTATATTTTTCTCTATCTATTCCAGGTTTTTTAAAATCTCCCCAGTTGGCTCTTAAACTCACAAGGAACAGGAATATCTTTCATACTGTTTTCAAGTAGCTCATGGTAATGAACACAGTAGATATTCATAAATATTTGTTGTTTCAGTGGTATCTACATGAAGCACTAATGGTCAGGAGGCAGATCATAGAACCTCATAACTACAAAATAATCACTAATGAAAAGGCTGCATTAATGGGGCCTATGCCAGGAGTGTGGTAGTTGAGACAATACCCCAAAGAGAAGGGTTCAGCTCAAGGTGAGGCTGCCCTCAGGCCCATGGGCCTAGTGACAGAACTACTTATTTCCTCCAGCAGGGGAGAGAGTAGAGCAAAGGCCTGAGCCCTGGAAATGTTGCCTTGATATCATGAGAGATCTTTCCATCTACTCTAGAGGAAAGCATACAAGCCTGACCCTATCCTCCTTTGAAAACAAGCACATCAAGACACAGGCCAGGGAAATGTTAATCTTTCTTCTCATTTCATTCTGGCAGCTTGGATCCTAGGCTGCCGCACCCTAGAAAAATGCTCTGGTCTCCTCCTCTGAGGACAACTGCTTTTCCAGGCTAACCTCAAGTCACCTTTGAACAAGGCCACTGTTCAGAGCGGGACTTCTAAATATCAAGAGATGCTGAACGTTCTTGTTCGAACTTTCCCTCAATCACAGCATTTCAATACAAGAGAAAGTGTGGCTCTACCCAGTGTCATTTCCAAAATTGATAAGGGACCCGTACATCAGCAGTGGCTATTTTGACACTCCATTATGAGTCATAAAATCTCTATTCAACACCCACTTCCTCAGCCCAGGCTATTGTTTATTCCACGGGTTCAGCATGAGGTCTCAACTAAGTGCAGGATAATCTGCTTCTGAAAACCATAGTTAAGAAAAGGGCAAGTTTCTTGTCATCCTCAGAAACTGATATGCAAAAAATAAATCTGACTAAGAACATGTGGGTGGGAAGGTACATGGGGAAAAAGGATTTAAGAAAAACTTCTCCCATGTTACCCACTCAGAAGCTATTACTGAGCTATGCCTTTATTTCTTGGTTTCCTGTTTTTGCTTATAGCAGATAAAAACTGGATGGCAATGATCTTAATCTTCCCTGTCAGCCTTCCAAGCTCATGGTGGTGGCAGGGTGTGAGGTGGGAAGAGAGGGTAGAAATTGTTCCCATCTTCAGGCAGGAAACCAAGGTTCAAGAAAATGGGCTTCAACAACAGGAGGAAAATGTGGATGGTCCCCAGAGGTTGCTGTGCACACATCTAGAACCGCCCCCAGACCTGGGACAGGGAAGGCACATTAGCAAGGAGTCTGGATGGAGGCGCGGACATGTGATATCATGAATCTGGAAAATGTAGATGAGAAATGTTAATAGACTTAAAGGGGATATTTCCTTTACCTAACTAGCCCAGGGTTTGAAATTCCAACATTAGAGGCTCAGTCATTTCATTCATTTATTCCTATATTTGTTACTTTTCCCTGGAGTCTTCTTTTCAAAGGCAAACATTCATAGGAGAGATTACATACAATCACTGACATTTTAGTGTGAATTAATCTGTCAAGTTCTCTTACTAAGTATATATAGAGAGAAGAGGGAGGGAGAGAGAGAGGAAGGTAGGGAGGAAGGAAGGGAGAGAGGGAGAGGTGGGAGGGGAAGGAAGGGAAGGAGGGGAAGAAAACCAAAGTCATGTTTTCCAGGCTCCTAAAAATGAATTCACGATCATCTCGGCCAACTCCCGAATATCAGAATAGGTGTCAGAGATGGAAAACTTCACTTTCAGTTTCTTCTGTGTCTGGTCAAGGCACCTGCCAGCTATCTGAGTCCTTACATGTTTGGAAGGATGTTGATGAAAGGAAGCTCAATAGAGAAGTCTTCACAGTGCTGCCTCCTCCCCCTCCAAAACCCACCTCCCCCTCCAAAACCGTAGCCTTTTGTGAAAACTGTCTGAGCTACCATGACTTCATTTCTATTCCCTCAGCCTAGAATGCTGAGTCCCAACTCATTGCCTAGTACTAGCTGTCCCCTCTGCCAGAACGCTATTATTCCTCCTGAAATTTATATAAATTACACATGGCCTTCTCAGGTGGGCCTTTCTTATCCAGCACATGTCTACCCTGGCACCTCGCCCATTTTTTTCTTTATAACACTGGTTAGTACCTGATTTTATCTGTTTACCTTTCTTTACCTGTTTAATGTTTTCTCCCCTCCATACCACCAAGTAGAATTTCATGAAAATTTCAAGAGTATTATCTGTTTTGTTCACATATGAGCCTAGAACAGTGGCTGGTCCATTAAAAAACAGTAAATATTTATTGAATAAAGGAATGGATGAGTAGATGAACAAAGGAGTCTCTACAACCATAATGGATGCTCCCATGACATTAAAAAGATCTGCTCACAGGACACCTGGCTGGCTCAGTCAGTAGAACATGCAACTCTTGATCTTGGGTTGTGGGTTCAAGCCCACATTGGGTGTAGAGATTACATAAGTAAACTTATAAATAAACAAATAAATAAAATCTTTGTAAAAAAGATACTGCTTAGCATATGAAAAGATGCTCTATACCACATGCATCAGGGAAATGCAAATCAAAACAACAGATAACACTACACACCTATTAAAATGGCCAAAATCTGGAACACTGATAACACCAAATGCTGACGAGGATGTGGAGCAACAAGAACTCTCATTCACTGCTGGTAGGAATGCAAAATAGTACAGTCACTTTGGAAGACAGCTTAACAGTTTCTTACAAAACAAAACATACTCTTATGACATACAATCCAGTAATTGTGCTCCTTGGCACTTGCCCAAAAGAAATGAAAACATATGTCCGCACAAACAACAGCACACAGGTGTTTATAGGAACTTTGTTCATAATTGCCAAAACTTGGAAGCAACCAAGATATCCTTCAGCAGGTGAATGGTTAAATAAACTGAGGTATAGCCAGAAAATGGAATATTATTCAATGCTAAAAAGAAATGAACTATTGGGGCACCTGGGTGGCTCAAGTCAGTAGAGCATGCAAATCTAGATCTCAGGGTTGTGATTTCAAGCCCCACATAGGGTGTAGAGATTACTTTAAAAATAATAATAAAAATTTTAAAAAGCTGCACATGTGAAGCACAAAAAGAACAATGGAACAGAAACAAGGCAGGAGAGTGAAAAGCTACAGGCTCTCATGTTTGACAACCAAATCATGCTGGTGCTCCAAGACTAGACAGGGCGGTCAAAACCACAAGGACATGTGTGACAAAGAGTAGGTAAACGCCTCTGGGAAAACGCCATATATGTGTTCAGAATCCTGAAGACCTGCAGAAACCAAATGGTTAGGACAAAGTAAGCCAGAGAGCAAACTAGTGGTGTCAGGCTCAAGGAGACCCAGATTCCGAGGCCAATCTCTGCCCTGATTAGGAAGTTTCTTAGATGTTTCCTACAGCAAAAGAATCCAGGATAAGGAAGCAAGGAAGTAAATCAGCCTAACTCCAGTAGGGAGCATTAGGCACAGGGTAAAAAAATAAAAATAACAGCAAATTGTGCAAATTGTTTTGTTGAAAACCACCTAAAATGTGAATCTAGAGCAGGAAGGGCTGTGTGTGTGGTGGGGGGGAGGGGAGCGGGGGGAATGCCCTTCAGAAGTTTCTTGAATGCAGAAACCGAAGGTACTGGCAGTTATTATGTGACTGGGCTCCAAAGAAGGAACGACCCCTGGAGGGCAATGGCCCTGCCCCGGCACCCTGGCAGCCTTGCACACATCCATATACATCATAGAGACAACGGGTTGAACCGCAGCCTGAGTCTTGGGGAACGCTTTGTGATCCTCCTGGAGCATGAGACCATAAGAGGCCTCTAAGGAGCTACTACAAGGCCACCTCCCACTCACCTCCCTACCTCCCCTGGGAGGCTGGTATAAGACAGTTTCTCATCACTTCCCTGGTTCTGATAAGGTATGGGGTTTTTCTGCCCTGCCTCCTCAGAATATAAAACTGCCTTAATATGTAATATATAAATAAACTATAAAAATGTTACATAAATATAAATATGCTTTATAAAGTTATATACATATATATTCTGCAGAATATACAACTACTCAGTGGCAGCCTAGATCGGGCTTCCCGGCAACAAGGTGTCCCACAATGGGCAGGCAGACATCCAGCTCCTTTTGTTTCCAGGTCATCCTCCCTAGTGTGGGGGACAAGGACCACAGTGAGCTGGCATTTTCTGGCTTATTCTTCTTTTCACTGTCTATGGAAGTACTAAACCATCTAACTCTAAAAGTGGCTCCGTTTCCTTACAGTGGAATTAGTCAGGCCTTGGCCTTGGCCTCGCCTTGGGTTGTGTGTATGAGATTGACAGGTGTCAGGCAAAAAGACAGGTAATCTCATTTGTACTGCAATGTTTGTTGTGAAGGATTTCTCTGCTGAGCAGTTTGGGTTAAAACATTCCGATACGTGTTAATCCCCTCTGAAGAAACCCTGATGCAGACCAAACCCACTGCTGAGACCTTACTCACGGGTCCCTGCTGACACACGTGTACTTTGAAGCTATTGGCCATTTGCATCCCAGCAATGTAGTCTCATGGGCCCCACAGCCACTGTCCTAGAATCCCAACACTTCATGGTGATCATGACCTCACTTCAAGCAAGTCTCCACTTCACTCATCTCAGTCCAGTGAAGACACAGCCATTTGTAAAATTTTGAGAAAAGATCTATCACCTTCCCTCAACTACTGCTATCCTTAATCTACCAGGACATTTTTACATACTTGAGTCTTATAGGGTTCTCACACTAAAGGTGGCGGCGACCAGCAAAGTCCCTCCCTGTCTCCATGAAGGCGGAGAGCCCAGTGCTGAACACCTACGGGGAGGTGAGCTTGCATAGCACAGTCTTTGACTCCCAAGAATTTATACTCCAAGAAGAAATCAAATTGAGCCACAAAAACAAGCACTTAGCTATACAATATATGGCACTATATAATAAAAAGGTGCAAACCAAGGGTTATAGAAGTGAAGGAGGGAAGGAAAATTTGCTTCCAATTTAAGGGATTAGGAATGACATTATGGAAGGTACAGCATTGAGCTGGGCCTAGAAAAAATAGATGAAAGTCCAATAACCAGAGAAGGGAGGATAACTGAGCAAACAGGAATGATCAAACAGGAAAAATAAAAAGACCCTGGAATACAGAAAACTCTGGGAACAAAAGACAATTTTAAAGATTCTGTCAACAAGGAAACAATGGCTTTGAACACATTAGATCAGATGGATCTAACAGATACACACAGAAAACAGCTGAATACACATTCCTTTCAAGGCACATGGAATATTCTTCAGGATATATCACAGGTTAGGCCACGATAACAAGTCTCAATAAATTTAGGAAGACTGAAATCAATCAAGCATCTTTTCTGATCACAATGGTATGAACTAGAGATCAACTACAAGAAAAAAACTGGGAAAAACACAAATACATGGAGGCTAAACCACATGGTACTAAACAACCATTGGGTCAACAAAGCAATCAAAGAGGAAACTAAAGAAATACATGGAGACAAATGAAAATGAAAACACAATGGTACAAAGTCTTTGGGATGTGGCAAAAGCTGTTCTAAGAAGGAAGTTCAGAGTGATACAAGCTTACCTCAAGAAACAAGAAGAATCTCAAACCAACAACCAAACCTTACACCTATAGGAACTAGAAAAAGAACAAACAAAGCCCAAAGTCAGTAGAAGGAAGGACATAATAAAGATTAGAGCAGAAATAAATGAAATTGCAAATTAAAAAAAAAAAATAGAAAAGATCAATGAAACCAAGAGCTGATTCTTTGTAAAGATAGACGAAATTGATAAACCTTTAGCCAGATTCATCATCAAGAAGACAAAAGAGGACTTAAATAAATAAAACCAGGGGCGCCTGGGTGGCTCAGTCGTTAAGCGTCTGCCTTCGGCTCAGGTCAAGATCCCAGGGTCCTGGGATCCAGCCCCGCATCGGGCTCCCTGCTCGGTGGGAAGCCTGCTTCTCCCTCTCCCCCCCCCCCCCTGCTTGTGTTCCTTCTCTCACTATGTCTCTCCCTGTCAAATAAATAAATAAAATCTTTTAAAAATAAATAAATAAATAAAACCAGAAACAAAGGAGGGGAAATAACAACTAAGACCACAGAAATACAAATGATTACAAGAGAATAGTGTGAAAAAATTATATGCTAACAAAATTATATGTCCAACAAATTGGACAACCTAGAAGAAATGGATAAATTCCTAGAAACATACAATCTTCCAAAACTGAATCAGGAAGAAACAGAAAATTTGAACAGACTGATTACTAGGAGTGAAATTGAATCACTAATAAAAAAAAAAAAAAAACCCTCCCAACAAATAAAAGTCCAGGACCAGATGGCTTCACAGGCAAATTCTACCAAACATTTAAGGAAGAGTTAATTCCTGTATTTCTCAAACTATTCCAAAAATTTGAAGAGGAAGGAATGCAAATTAATTCTACAAGGCCAGTATCACCCTGATACTAAAACCAGAAATAAGACACTACTAAATAAGAAAATTACAGGCCAATATCTCTGATGAACATAGATGCAAAAATCCTCAACAAAATATAAGCAAATCGAATCCAACAATACATTAAAAAAATCATTCACCACAATCAACTGGGATTTATTCTGGGGATGCAGGGGTGGTTCATTATTTGCAAATCAATCCACGTGATACTTCACATTAACGAGAGGAAGGATAAAAAAACATATGATTATCTCAAGAGATGCAGAAAAAGCATTTGACAAAATACAACGCGCATTCATGATAAAAACTCTCAACGAAGTAGGTTTACCAAAAAATTCTAATTATTTTCTTCAGGGTGATTTGAGATGACCTTTGCATCTATAAAATATGGACAGGCTACTACAAGCAAGAAAAAGAGAACAAGACAAAGCTTTGGAATTTAAAATATAATTGCCAAAACAAAGGGGAGGGATAAGGAGTAAATGCAGAAGAGCAAATGTGAGGGTAACCCAGGAGTTAGAAATATGGAACAGCTGAAGGGAGGAGAGAGAAAAGAGAGCAGGCAGACAATTAGCAGGATAGTCACAACAATAAAATTAACAGCAGCAGCTGTGGATTACCTACTTCCTACAAAGGGCTAGCTGCTTTACACATACTACCTCACTGAATCCTCACAAAACACTGCAAGGTAGGTAGCGTTATTAGGAAATCGAGGCTCATTTGCAACGACGTGGATGGAACTGGAGGGTATTATGCTAAGCGAAATAAGTCAATCAGAGAAAGACATGTATCATATGATCTCACGAATATGAGGAATTCTTAATCTCAGGAAACAAACAGGGTTGCTGGAGTGGTGGGGGTGGGAGGGATGGGGTGGCTGGGTGATAGACATTGGGGAGGGTATGTGCTATGGTGAGCGCTGTGAATTGTGTAAGACTGATGAATCACAGGCCTGTACCTCTGAAACAAATAATACATTATATGTTAAAAAAAAAAAAGAAGATAGCAGGAGGGGAAGAATGAAGGGGGCAGAATCAGAGGGGGAGATGAACCAGGAGAGACTATGGACTCTGAGAAACAAACTGAGGGTTTTAGAGGGGAGGGGGGTGGGGGATGGGTTAGCCTGGTGATGGGTATTAAAGAGGGCACATTCTGCATGGAGCACTGGGTGTTGTGCACAAGCAATGAATCATGGATCACTACATCAAAAACTAATGAAGTAATGTATGGTGACTAACATAACATAATAAAATAAAATAAAATAAAAAGAAATCGAGTCTCTGAGAAATAAAGGAACTTGCCTCACGTCAGGCAAGTAGCAAGTGGCTGAGGTATGTCGGCCTCCAAAGCTATTGCCCTTTCCTCCTTCATTTGTAGGAAGGCAGAGGGGAAGTAGTAAGGAGAGGAAGAGGTTGAAGATGGCCAGATCCGAAGTTGATGTGTAGGGATGGGGGCAAGGTCCTTCAGGAGGTGGGAAGGAATAAGGTCTCGGGAACAAGGTGGGAAGTGGCAAGGTGATGCAAAGTTAGCCTGTAAGAGGACACGGGGGCCTTTCTTCCTCCAAGACTCCGTCCGAACACCTACTGAGGGGACCCAGGGAGGCTAAGTGAAGTGGGAGCAGACACGCAGCAGATCCAAGAGGACCTTGAAACCAACACCAAGCCTGCTTCCAGGAGCAAGCTGCTTGTGTTTAATGACTCATTCCCTAGGACAAGGCCAGATCCTGGCCAGCAGCCACTAAGGATGCTGCGGCGGGGACGCTTCTCAGCACTGGTAGGTGCTCTCACATCCGGACCTCCTTCGCTGCTCTCCAGGAAGTGTGGCCAGAATCGAAAGCCACCTTTGACTCTGTGTCACTGAACCCCTTTATTCTTTGGGGCCAACTAGAGGGCAAAAAGGATAAGCGCAAACCAAGGAGGGGATGTTGCAATTCCAAATTACTCTGCAAAATGCCTTCTAGCTGCATCTGAGCTGGTTGCCTATAAAGAGCAGGAGGGGCACCAAAAAAAAAAAAAAAAAAAGATTACCCTACCCTTGAAAATTGTTCGAGAGTAGAAGCCCCGCAAATCTGAATTCCAAAACCCCAAAGCAGGTGGCCTTTTCAAAGAGCTAAGTTGATTTTATCACTAGCTTTAGTCTGAATTCACCGCGCATTTCCTCCCTTATCCAGGATGTGATAAGAAACCAACATAACAGGAATTCATCTTCCCCCAAGAAAAGGTGAGCATCTCTGAGTTCAACAGAGACAACTGGAAGCTAATTACATCACCTCTTTTCAAGCTTTCCGGGAAAATTGTAAAATGAAAGGAGGACTGAAAGAGGCTGTTTAGCACAGCTACAATGTGACCACATTTTCTTTTTAAAAATGACACACCAAGTAGCTGCCATTTTTAGAAAACGATCCGAAATCAGAGCAAGTGTCACTCTGCAGCCAAAAAATAAAATAAAGAGCTCGTTTCGAGAGCTTTGGAACCTGGGCCCCAAAGAGCAGTAGTTCCTTGTTCTATCTGATGAATATTACACAAAGGGTAGGCAGGGAAGGCTGGTCTGCAAAAAGAAAAGCACCTTTGTGAAGAAAAACAAGTATGTGGCCTTCAGGGAGCTAAGCACATGTTTAATTTTGTGTTTTAAACTTCTCAGCAGACTGCAGATCTATAAAGGGAATCGCTGAAAGTGAAGATCACGGCGACTTACCCAGAGCATCAGGCTGTTTTCCGCAAGACGGGGCGAGAAGTGAGAAAGCAAAATCTTTGCTTCAGTTACACAAACTCCCTCTCCTTTGCAGAGAAACTTGATAGCTGCAATGGAGCTAGACGCTACTGCGGACCTAGCTGCGAACCGCTCTGTGCTTGTCAAACACTGACATCTACTGGGCAATTTGGAAACTCCTTTTATTTCTGAAAGTGATCCATTTGCGGGCATCAAATGGATCAATTCCCCTGTGATTTTATGGGGGAAGATTTTTCTCCTTTTGCCCTTTGGAAACCATTGAAACTATAATTTGTTTTTGTAAAATACGCAGAGCTCTTTAATTTCTAGTTCAGCTTTAAAAAGTTACTAGGATTGGGGGCGCCTAGGTGGCTCAGTCTTTAAGCGTCTGCCTTCAGCTCAGGTCATGATCCCGGGGTCCTGGCTCGAGTCCCGCGTTGGGCTCCCTGCTCGGCAGGAAGCCTGCTTCTCCCTCTCCCACTCCCCCTGCTTGTGTTTCTGCTCTCGCTCTCTCTCTGTCAAATAAATGAATAAAATCTTTAAAAAAAAAGTTACTAGGATTGTTATTCTCATTAAATAGGGCTTGGCAGGTGTGTGAGGAAAGCACCGGATCTCTAATCCCAATTTGTTAGGTATAATAATTATCCCTTATATCCATAAAGCACTAATCCATCTCCAAAGCATGACCAGTTATCTTGTCTCATTAGATATCAATAACCCCGCGAGATGGGAAGATCAGGATCATTCTATTTTGCAGAAAAGGACACAAAGGCTCAGAAAATCTAGCTAATACATCCAAGGTCACAAAGGAAGTCAGAGGTGATGCTAGAATAAAGGTTTTCCAATTTATAGGCCAGGCCTCTTATCATCGAGGCATATTTCTCTTTGTGGAAAGAAATAAATTACTCTCAGCTGATGAGGGAAAGGCAAATGGGGACATGCAAACACACACCCCCTTTCTTTCGCTGGCTACTGTTAAAGCCCTGACATTAACTAATAAGCGGAGGGAGAGAGCCGCTGTAGCTGATTGCTACACTCCATTTTTGTACACCAAGAAAGACTTGGCTAAAGCTAATGAACGCACTGGGCATTACTAACCTTCCCCTCCAGCATACCAGAATCAGCCGCCACAATGAAGAGCAGGCACCGATCTTTAAAAACACACTGGCCTGTCATCCAAAGAGATTGAGAATCGGTTACCTTATGCCCAGATTTATTCACCTTCCCCCAACCAGGGCACAGAGCTGCATCCTCATGATGATAACAAGCTTCCTAATTATCATCAAAACTAGAGGCACAGAAAGAACCTCAGGATAAGGGAGGCATACCTGGGGGCAGGGTGAATGGATTATAAACATAACTTTTTCTCTTCTGTGGGCAACTTACCAAAGGCATCAGAACTTTATTGGGACTTTTTTTTTTTTTACAGGATAATTAGCTGGGACTCTAAAAGAAACATCAAACCATGGAGGTTGGAACATAAGCGAGCACTTCATAAATGTTCCCTGGAATGAAAATATTGCCATGAGATCCCCAGAGAGGCATGGAGCATCTGCCTTGGAGGCCTGAGGCCAAACTCGTCAGGTTACTGCTTTGCTAACAGAGGAACTGAAGCATGCTGTGTGGTGGAGACCGTGGGGAGTTAAGACAGACCAATCAACCAGACAATAGGGGAGTTCAGTCCACCCTCAGGGGTATAGACAGCTCAGCCCGCAGAGCATCTCCATCCCTAGAAAACCAAGATGTCAAGGTCTACCATTAAAAGCAAATTAAAAGGATAGGATATGGCTGTCCATATCAATGCTCTTTTTGCACGCCTAGAAATTCTGCCCCAACTCAGGAGCCTGACCTCTTAAAAACAACAATAGTAACAACAAACACTAATACAGTACACACTATCCTAAGAGCTTTATGTATATTAACTCATTAATCATCACAACAACCCCATGAGGAGGGTGCTCCAATTAGCCCCACTTTATAGATGTTACCCATCCACTGAGGCACAGGGAGTAAGTAATTTAACTAAGATTCCACATCTTTCAAGTGGTAGGGCTAGAATTTAAAAACAGGTCTGTCCAATTTCAGTGCCCATTCCCTTAACCTCTATATCAATGGTTCTCAGAGTATGGTCTCCAGATGAGCAGCATTAGCATGACCTGAAAATAAAATTCTCAGCCTTCTCTCTCCACACCTGTCCCCAACAGACCGACTCAATCAAGAACTCTGGGGCCCAACCATCTGAACTTTAACAAGTCACAAAGGTGATTCTGGTCCACAAGAAAGTTTGAGAACTGCTCTGTATGATACCGCTTGTCTCTAAAAGGTACCTGAAGGTGTAGAACATTCAGCTCACAAAGAACAGTCTGCCCAGTCAGGGTGCAGCTTGATTGCTTGCAATTTGCCATTTTCTGATGAAACTGGAGCGGGAGAAGGTAATTCAATTTGATTGTGAACTTGGATTAATCTTGGATGTTTGGTATCGTTCCTTCATCCTAGAAAAATTAGCAGATGCAAGGCATTAACAGTGGGTCCATTTTTCAGATGTAGAAATCAAAGCCATTTAAGTCATTGGATCATTGGCAAAACACCTCAGTCATTAGACCGTTCTTCTTTCTCTAAAAATGTACACATAACCAATCTGAGACCAGCAAGATGATTATCTCCGTTAAAAGGTAAGAAATATCCAGAGATAGGGCTACTAGGAAACAGCCTTTGAGATTTCAACTCCAGGGTTGTAATCCTTCAGCTCAGCCTTGATCTGACCTCCTTTACTTGCTTTCTTTCCCTAGGCTGTTACACTATCCTCTTCATACCACAAGGATCCAGGTTAGCATTTCCTAATGTGTGTATGTGTGTGTGTGCGCGTGTGTGTGCGTGCGTGTGTGCATGCATGCGTGCGCACACGCTAATTTCAGATCCTAACACTGTGAGATGCTTTGCAGGAAAAGGGTTAGAGTCAGATCATATTAGCTTGTATCTACTGAGCATGTCCTAAGACCCAAGAACTCTTTTAAGCCCTTTATATATATTATGACCACCCTATGAGATAAGTACTATCATTGTCATCCCCACTTGATAGATGAAGACAACTGGGGCACAAAAAGGGGAAATAAATTTTTCCAAGGCCCCACAAGACAGATCCTAGCTGGGTTCTAAACCCAGAAATTCCACTGGCAGAGGCCCTCACTCACAACACCATGCTTTACGCCTCTCTTTGGGAAATTCCATATTCCATCTATTCTTTCTCCTTTCCCCAAAAGTCTCCATACACATGAGCCCACTGGGAAGTCCTGCGGTAGAGAAATATGCTTCCATTGTACAACCCAACGCCTTCCACGCTTACTTGATCAGGGAACCCGCTTTGTACACCACCCATTAAACTTCCCTGCAACAGCTAGTCTTAGAAACACATTTTGGGAAAACCCAGTTTGTCCTGACTGAGGAAGATAACTCTCGCTCAATCCCTAAAACCATTGTGAGAAGGCAGATGAACTGATGGAAGGGGCGGGGGAAGCATGTGTGTCTCTGTGTGTGTGTATCTTAGTGCCTGAAACAGAATAAACACTACATAAGTGTTTACTTTTGTAGTTTCTGCTGGTGGTGTCATTATTGACCTGTACCTAATGCCTTTACCACATCTTTGGCTAACCTTGAAGGACAAGAAAGACAATGAAATCCTCATGAAGGAAAGAAGCTTCTTTTCTTTCTCTTAGAGTAGGCCGATGCAATGACCCAAAGGCATCATGCTATCACCTCAGCCCTTGCATGGGCAACACAACCATTCCACCCACTACAATACCAATGGCTAGCAATCTCCGTGCATATAGTTAATGTTGGCTGGCTTCCCCCATCCTGCACCTACCTCTCCCACCCCCACACCTCAGAAGCTCCAAAGTGTTTACCTTCATCCAGACCATCCTGGAAGTTTTAGCCTATTGGCTTGAGTTACTCCAAATGGTCAGATGGAGATTTGGAGTCACATTCAGAAACCTCTCAAATCTCTGTGCTTCCAGGAATTCTGCTTGATAGCATAGAGAATTGAACTTGTAGGGTGTTGGAGCGGGAGGAAGGAGGTAGGGTTCTACCTTTGACAATTAGTACTTCTCATACTGGGGAACAGGAGCCGGATGGGCTCCAGACTACTGGGTAAATTGGTATCAATCTGACCTTTGGAGTCAGGTTATTCATCTGAAATTTCCCAAACCATACCAAACTCTAGGTTTAAAAAAAAAGGAGTATTAATGATCATAAATAGCATCTCTCTGGTTTTCATCCAACCCTAAGTCCTCTATTTATTTCTCATACTCAGCAGTGGTTGTCTCAAGTCTACTTCTCAGTGTTAGAGTCTCCCTAGGCTTCCACTACCTATGAAGCCACATCACAAGTATCTCATCCTTGCTACCAGTGCTTACCATGAAAGATGAAGGGCATTCATGTCTGTACCAAGGATACTGCCCCCTCTGTTCCCAAAGCCTCCAGAGCCACATCAAGCCTGATGCTGCTTCGTGCTGCTCTTGAAACAAAATGGCACCAGGTGCTACTGCTGGGCCAATTACTGGAGGCTGGGTAGCATCTGCAGTTATATGCTGCCCCTGGCGTCGCTAACGTGCTACAGCCCTCCGAGTGCCAAAGCGGAGTTCTGTTCCCTGGAAACCCCATGTGCCAAAGTTGGCTATGTTCTGAGCTAACTCTCAATTAGGTAGGCATAAAAGCTCTGCTGCCTTATCTCGCTCCCTTCCAATGTCTCACAGAGATCTTTAGCGAAGCAACTGTTTTCCCAGCTTGTATTTTGTTTTTCCTTTCAGCATTCCTCAATCATTGTGGCTAGACAGGAATCCCTGGGGAACTAGGATAAATGTGAATGGCGGGCAATAAACTCTCCTCAGATTTGCCCCAACCCTCTAACAACTAAGGCTCCATTAGTGGACCTAGCATGTGTACATGGCTCTCTCTCAGAAGTCTCCTTGGTAGCCCGTGGGGGAGTCGGGTGTGGACTCTCTTCCCAGTACTGCAGCCTAGTGGAAAACCAAGCAGAGACTTTTGCTAGAGTCTCTTCTACAAGAGATTTTATTCCCAGCACAGCAATCTTGCAAACCAATCTGAAAGACCATAGGAAGATGCAGTGGACTAGGCAAAAAATGGCCAGAATTCAAATTCCAGTTCTATCATTTATCCGCCATGTGAGCCCTGGGCAGGCCATTTCACCTCCATCTACTAGGATAGTAATAACTTCCCTGACTAACCCCAGGCTTATCCATTCAAGAAGTACATATTGGGCTTCTTTCTAAAAGATAGAACACTAAATGCTGGGCCTGTTGGAGATACAAAGAACTGTCACAGATTTCCCTAGCTAACAGCATACAAACATTAGTTTTGAGAAAAATGTTAGTTGAGTTCTTACTGTTTTGCACTTTATATATTATATCCTTCCTCACAATAACCCTATAAGATGAGCATAATTAAGCCCATTTTACAAATGAGGAAAACAAGCTCAGTGAGGATCCCAGACTTATTCATAAGTCGCACATTGAGTAAGTCGTGGATCTAGGATTCAAATCCAGGTTTGTCTGATGCCAGAATCTGTGATTTTTTTTCCACCAAACCATAGTGCCTCATGTATATAAACAGCTGTAATACAAGGTAGAAAGTCATTCATCTCATAAGGCATAGATGAAGTGCCATGGAAGCAAATGAGATGCAGAAGAAAATGTTTTATAAACAGTCAAGCTGACACAATTGTAAGGGGTTTCTGTTATTATCATTAGGGCAAGTGTTCTATAAAATATGCTGGCTGTAAAGTTCCATCTGTAAATAGGAGTTAACCAAGCCTTGTAGAGATATAAAAGAAAGGAGTACTTAATTTCAGCTGCAACAGATCATTGGAAGGCAACTGGTGCCTCAAATTCAATCACTATTCTAAATAGCCCAGCATCTGTAAATGGGCATGGGGAACCTATGTGAACAGATCAAGAGCCCCCAGAGCTCAATGGTAGCACCCAAGCAGAATGAAAATCAGTTTAGCACATTGCAACATGCTGGATGGGCCTCCTGAGAAGACATGTTTGGATGGGTTATTAAGATCACTTGGTGAAGTGAAACCTTGTTCAGGATGTGTGGACCACTATAAGCAAGAGCATGTACCCCAGCAGGGTATGAGGAGTTGGTTTTTTTTTTTTTAAGATTTTATTTATTTATTTATTTATTTGAGAGAGAGAATGAGAGAGAGAGAGCATGAGAGAGGGGAGGGTCAGAGGGAGAAGTAGACTCCCCGCTGAGCAGGGAGCCCGATGTGGGACTCGATCCCAGGACTCCAGGATCATGACCTGAGCTGAAGGCAGTCACTTAACCAACTGAGCCACCCAGGCGCCCCGAGGAGTTGGTTTTTGAATGTGGACTGACAAAGAGGCTCTTTGTTGTGAGTTCAAGGTCTAATAATCATAACTTACATATATTAAGCCCCTACTATGTGCCAATCACTGAGCTAAGCATGGGAAGAGTCTGTATCAGGTCATCACATTGTGATGAAGCTAATTATACCCCTCTGATTAAAAGCACGAGTTTTGAAGTAATACCACTATTTGTTTTACTGTGGACAAGTTAATCTCTCCAAGCGTCAGTTTCCTAAGCTGTAAAATAGAGATCATAATACCTACATCATAGAGTTGTCATGAGGATTAAATAAGCTAAAGAATTTAATACAGCAGAGCAATTAATACTAAGCACAAATAAAATGTTCAATAAATGACAGACTATGTTGTTGTTACCATTAGATTTTTCTGTTGAAAGTCAGCAGGGATCATGGGGCGCCTGACTGGCTCAGTGAGTAGAGCATGCGACTCTGGATCTTGGGGTTGTAGGTTCAAGCCCCACACTGGGTGTAGTGATTACTTAAAAATATAATCTTTTTAAAAATTATTTATTTAAAAGATTTTATTTATTCATTTGAGAGAAAGAGAGAGCACGAGCGGGTGGGGGGGCAGAGGGAGAGGGAGGAGCCCAACATGGGGCTCGATCCCAGGATCCTGAGATCATGACCTGAGCTGAAGTCAGACCCTCAACCCACTGAGCCAGTGCCCCAAAAATAAAATCTTAAAAAAAAAAGGTCAACATGGATCATTCTTTTGAATTCTAGGAAATAGTACTAGAATGTAAATTCTAGGCATATTGGTTACCTATTGCATAACAAATTACCCCCAAATTTAGTAGCTTACAACAACACACATTATCTCAGAGTTTCTGTAGTCACAATCTGGGCATAGCTAAACTGAGTCCTCTGCTTTAGGGTCTCTCACAGGCTATAATTTAGGTGTTGGTCAGGACTGGGGTCTCATTTCAAGGTTCGACTGAGGAAGGATCCACTTCCAAGCTCATTCATGTGGTTTTTGGCAGGATTCAGGTCCTCACAGGCTGTCAGCTTGAGGTTCCTCACTGGCTATTGTCTGGAAGCTACCTTTGGTTCCTTGCCCAATGGGCCTCTCCAATCCCCACTATCTTCCTTCATCAAAGCCAGCAAGAGAGAGTCAGCTAGCAAATGGAAGTCACAGTCTTATAACCTAATCACTAGAGTGATATTCCATCTTTTTTGCTGTGTTCTATTCCTTAGAAGCAAGTCACTAGATCCAGCTTATACTCAAAGAGATTTACACAAGGACAAAAACACCAGGAGGCGAGGATCATTGGGTGCCATCTTAGAAGCCTGCCTTCTGCACTGGGAAAGGTAATAAACTCAAGAGTCAAAGAAAAACTTTTAAAAGTCTATAGGGTATAACCTCAAGATTCAAAGTGAACTGTGAAAGTAAGTATAGGCTGTTAAGGGAATAATTAATAAGGAAAGATATTCCTATGTGTTTTGGAGGTTTTGTTTCCCTCAATGATAATAAAGGAATTATTTCCTTTGATGAGTGTTTAGTTTGCTTAAATTCCTTTTATAAGAAAAAAAAATTTATCCTGATCATACTCATTTTACAAATGAGGCAAGTGGCTCAAAGAGAACTTGCTCCGGGTCCCTAACAGCTAAGTAGGATTGGACTCCAAGTTTGTTCAACTCAAAAGTCTACGCTTTTTCTGCTACACCAGGTTGCTCCCCATGTTTAGCAAATTAGTGTGATCTGTTCCAGTTTAGCGTTCATGTTTTAGTTTTGTTCAATGCCTTATTTTTGACCACGTACACATATATCCTGTCTTTATCTCCCATACCCATAATTCGTGAACTTTATCCCCTCCAAAACTGATGGTAGTTGTTGTTTGGAAATTTAATACCAATTCTTTATAACCTATAGCAAAACATCTCTTTTTTATTCATAAATAAGTGATAATTTGTTTGTGTTCCTGTGGTCCTCAGGTGTCAGGTGGTGTTTTGTTAATGCTTTTCTGAAAGTACAAATATTAGTCAGGATTTCTTTTTCATACCATGCTTGTCCATACCAGCAACCTTTGCCAGTGTGCTGGAAGCTAGATTTTCAGCATGATTCAAAATATGTACACTGAACATTCAGAACACCTTAGTACTTAAGGCCAAACATGGATAACAAAAGGACTTATCATGGGAGTGGCATAGGAGTAACCCACACTCTACTACAAGGATATATTTTTAAAGCTAACAAAGCAAATTTCACAGGCCGACATACGGTCATCATTGAGTTAGCACCCAGTGTATACACACAAGGAACTAAGCTCATTAGATACTGAGTGAGATACAACACTCTACAAGACATAGGAGATCCATGCACTCAGCTTGCAATGCCATCTAGCATACACCCAAATGAGCAAAAGCCCCTCAAAGCAGACACTTCCAGATGGAGTCACTTCCTATCCAGATTAACTGTTTGACACTACAGAATGAATTTTTTGCTGCACCAGGTTTTTCTTGCGTATATAAAACATCATATCCATCCTGTCACCTGTGTTTGGCTAGTAGGTTTTCTCAGATCTTGGAGATGGTGTTACTTACCGAGGCAGGATTTCTGAGTTAGACTGGAAACATCAGTATGTATGATGCATTTCCATTTATCTTTTAAGGGAGTGTGTGTGTGAATAGAGAGAGATACTGAATATATACATACACACATATATTCCATATATACACATATACTGAATACATACATACATACATATTCAGTATATGCTCAGAATATTTCTGGAGGAACATGCAGAAAAATAGCAGCTGCCTCTAGGGAGATGAGCTGGAAGATTGGGAACTGTGGAACAGGAATAGGTGGGACAGGGATGATCTCTTGTATAATTTGAACTTGTTACCATGATTTTGTATTACTTTTTTACTTAAAATACTTTTAACTTTACTTAAAATAATTTTAAGGATTCAAGAAATAAATCAAGAGTTCTTAACTAGGTATACAATCAGAATTTCTCAGAGAGCTTTGTCAAAATACACAAAGAGACGGTTTAACCTTAATAGCTGGGGCTCTGGAGTCAGATTATATGGACTGGAAGATCTCTAGTGCTGGGCAAGACATGGGGCAACTTATCTGACCTCTCTGAGCCTCAGTTTCCTCCTCTGTAAATGGTGGCTCTGCTGTAAAGCCTACTTTTCTGGGAACTGGGATGAAAGGAGGAGGCCCTGGCAAGGCCTAATCCTTTCAAGGACTTGATTCAACCTCATCCACCTGCCTTGCCATGCTAAATGAGCTTCCACTCCCCTTACTAGTCTATAGTACACCAAAACACTTGGCTCTGAGCATGAAAAAAAAAAGAGAGACTAGTGAAAAGGAAGACTGATTGGATATTTCTAGAACGAAAAAAATTCGAATCTGCTGTCAACAGAAAATACTCTTATTAAGGGGTTTCTTTTCAAACTTGATCCAAGAAGATGGCTATTGTTGGCAGGCAAATAGAAAACATTCTTCTTACTCTAAATGGCACAAGTTTCTGGAGATGTAATGAATCCTAAATGGCTTCCAGGACATGGCTGTTACTCCAGTATGCAGTTGTCTGGTACGATTTACTCCATTAAGAGTAACTACTGGGGCGCCTGGGTGGCCCAGTTGGTTAAGCGTCTGCCTTTGGCTCAGATCATGATCCTGGAGTCCTGGGATCGAGCCCCGCATCCGGCTCCCTGCTCAGCGGGAGCCTGCTTCTCCTTCTTCCTCTGCCCCTCCTCCTGCTCCTTCTCTTCCTCTCTCTCTCTCAAATAAATGAATAAAATCTTTTTTTTAAGAAGGGTCACTACTGGAGTATTGGGGGTTATGCTGAAGTAGGGAGACCAGCGTAATGTGGAATTAAAGGAGACATGTGGCAGGATGCTTCCATTTAAGGCCTAGGAATCGACTAGAGAAGATTTTACAAAAACAAGATTTGTAGATCCCTCTTCAAATCTACCAAATCAGAATCTCCAAGGAGTGGTTAACAGAGCTTGTATGATATTAGTAAGTATTATATTTAATATCTATTTGAGTATCTGCTATGTAGACCAGGCTCTATGCTAAGCATTTTACATGTATTATCTCATTTAATCCTCACAATACTCAAAAGCTTTAAGTACTACTATTATCACCATTTACAGAGGCCCAGGACTGTTTTCACTGTGCTCCTTGTTCAGCATCTTTCTTCAGTATCCTCCCTTCATCCATTTGAAAACAAATGCTCTTCTGTATGACCCAAATTGTTGGGGTTTTTTACCCCGAGCTTACCCATTTTCTGGTACCGTTTCCTTGGTGGAAATAAAAGCCTTTTCTCAGTGGAAAACCCAAGATCTGAGCCCACAGCACCGCCTGCCTTACACTGCTTTCCCTATCTTGCTTGATGACCTATAGAACTCACAGTGAGGCTAATTGGAAAATTAGTTCTGAAAAGAAATTCTCTCTTTTCACATGTGAAGTACTCAACAGGGGGATGGCAGAGGCCATGAGGTTGTCTTTTGAAGGCAAAAGGGTCTTCTTAGTCTATCAACTTCTACAACTAAGTTATTTATAACAACAATAACAGCTAATATTTATTGAACACTTTACTATACTCCAGGCACTGTAACATATTTATTATCCCATTTAATATTCAATATGACCCTGTAAGGCAAGTATTATTATTATTATTATCATCATCATCATCATTATTCCCCATTTTATGGATGAGAAGACAAGGCAGAAAGGCAAAATGACGTGCCAGAGATCACTTGGCTATTAATTGACAGAACAGGAATAAAATCCAGTTTTGTCTGACTCCAAAGTTAATATACTTAACTCCTCCATCCTTAATGTCAAGACCAAAAGAAGAAATAAATTGGACTTGTCTTTTTTTTTTAAGGTTTATTTTTAAGTAATCTCTACACCCAACCTGGGACTCAAACTCACCACCCTGAGATCAAGAGTCACACACTCCACCAACTGAGCCAGCCAGGCACCCCCCGGACTTGTCTTTAATTGTGCTTGTTTGTGTATATGTGGGTTTCAGGGGTTATTTTTTGTTATTTTGGTTTGTTTGTAAAAGAAGAAGAGGATTTTACTTTCCAGTCTACTCGGCTACAGGAAGCCAATATTATGAATTAGTGGAATTTTGAAAGAGGACTACTTTCTCAGAGATCCCTGATGGTAGCTTTCTGGCCTGGCTGCCGAATATGACAGAAAGTCAAAATCAGCATGTTAGAACTATTATCCTTTTATCACGGAGTACAAAGAAATAATAGTTCCCTCTCAAGTTAACACCTAAAGAAATTACTCAGCACCCAATTCACTTCTCAGGGGCGGAATCTCACTCTTTGTATCACCCCTCATGCCTGTATTTCTATCTTGACAGCATAAAGAGCCAGATCTTTTAGCCTAGATGACTACACAGAGATCAGCAATTCCAAAATTCCCGTGCCCTGCTCAGAGACCCTCCAGTCCTCTCCCCTCCTTTGCGGTAGGTATCTTGAAAATGTTCCCCAAATACGTTTTAGACGCCCCCCCAAATGCAAAGCCTTTTTCTCTACCACCCATGACCAAATGGCTATTAGTGACAAAAAAAGCCCTTGTTAGTTCATGTCACTGCTTTTGGAGGGGAATGCAGGAGCCCTTATAACCGATGACACGGTTCATAGCAGGTCACCACAGATAAGGTCTCTCTGAGAGACAGCAAAGAGGCAAAGAGAATTCTCAGCAGTGCAGAAACACCTCTCAAGCTGCTACACGCTCTCCTTCAGGTGGCTGAGCTATCAGAGCTGGGAATGGGGAGGAGGAGGTGGGTTAGTGTGAAGCAACTAACTTCCCGGTTAGAGTCAAAGGAGAATTCGTACCCATTGTGACCAGATACTGAAGTGCTCTCTCCATTTCGGTCTCTGACTCTGCAGCCTTTGCCATTGGTTCTACTCTGTCAATACGACTTCCAATAAGTCAGTGCAACTACAAAGACATACCATAGATATGGGTTTATATTTGCAGACAGAATCAGGATCAATTGCATTTCCTTATAACTACACACACACATACACAGACATACACACACACCCCTACACCTACACGCATCCCTAAAGGCATACCTCACTTTTCACAAAAGGATGCTCCTGAAAATTCAGTAAATATAAAAATTGTAGAGATGAAAGTCAATTTCAACTCTAAAGATTTTTTTATATATTTATATTTATTTTTTATTATGTTCAGTTAGCCAGCATTTAGTACATCATTAGTAGCGTTCAACGATGCATTAGTTGCATATAATACCACGTGTGCCCTCCTTAGTACCCATCACCCGGTTACCCCATCCCCCCACCCCCTCCCCTCTGAAACCCTCAGTTTGTTTCCTGGAGTCCAGAGTCTCTCATGGTTTGTCGCCCTCACTGATTTCTCCCCCTTCAGTTTTCCCTCCCTTCCCCTATTGTCCTCT
The DNA here is from genome assembly GCF_004348235.1 of Phoca vitulina. Taxonomy (NCBI): domain Eukaryota; kingdom Metazoa; phylum Chordata; class Mammalia; order Carnivora; family Phocidae; genus Phoca; species Phoca vitulina. Next base: position 5,495,834 of record NW_022589765.1, read on the forward strand.
GCGCTATTCCTTATGTTCCACATATGAGTGAAACCATATCATTGTCTTTCTCTGCTTGACTTACTTCACTTAGCATAATCCCCTCCAGTTCCATCCATGTCAATGCAAATGTTGGGTATTCATCCTTTCTGATGTCTGACTAATATTCCATTGTATATATGAACCACATCTTCTTAATCCATTCTGTCTGTTGAAGGGCGTCTTGGCTCCTTCCACAGTTTGGCTATTATGGACATTGCTGCTATGAACATTGGGGTGCATGTGCCCCTTCTTTTCACTACATCTGTATCTTTGGGGTAAATACCTGGTAGTGCAATTGCTGGGTCGTAGGGTAGCTCTATTTTTAATGTCTTGAGGAATCTCCATACTTCTAATGACTTTCTTAATCATTTTCACATATATAAGTGTTTATTACAATAAATACAATTTTCATTGGTAGTGGGCACAAAAGCAAATAAAATACAGATGGAAATATTTTGCCAACCGTAAAACATCAACAAATGTTAATCATAGTTACTCACTAAGCAGGTAGGGGTGATAATGAATGCAATTTAAAAGGCTCTACTATAAACCATTTTTATAACATGATTAATCCTTCCTTAATGTAAACATTTGTACAAATGGATTAGAATACATTGGATATGGGGTGCCTGGGTGGCTCAGTCGTTGAGCGTCTGCCTTCGGCTCAGGTCATGATCCCAGGATTCTGGGATCGAGTCCCACATCGGGCTCCCTGCTCGGCTGGAGGCCTGCTTCTCCCTCTCCCACTCCCCCTGCTTGTGTTCCCTCTCTCGCTGTGTCTCTCTCTGTCAAATAAATAAATAAAATCTTTAAAAAAAAATACATTGGATATGATGTAGATCTTCTTACATTTAAACAAATCTACTTACATTACACTGTGATTGCTCTTCATTTCTATTATATCCAAATTGGATTATAGTGGGTATGACATTAATGGACAGAGCACTGAATGAGAAAGGTTTTTTTCTTTTTAATTGAAGTATAGTTGACATAAAATATATTAGTTTCACGTGTACAACATAGTGATTTGATATTTATATACGCTACAAAATGCTCACCACGGTCTAAGTCTAGTTACCATCTGTCACCATACAAAGTTATTACAATATTATTGACTATATTCCCTATGTTGCACTTTTCATCCCTGTGACATATTTATTTTATAACTGGAAGTTTGTAGCTCTTAATCCCCTTCACCTATTTTGCCCATCCCCCCACCCACTTCCCCTCTGGCAACCACCAGTTTGATCTCTGTATCTATGGATCAGTTTCTGTTTTGTTTGTATGATTGTTTTGTTTTTTAGATTCCACATATAAGTAAAATCATACAGTATTTGTCTGTCTCTGACTGACTTATTTAGCTTAGCATAATACCCTCTAGGTCCATCCATGTTGTTGCAAATGGCAAGATCCCATTCTTTTTGATGGCTGAGTAACATTCCATTATATATATATATATATATATATATATATATATATATATATATACCATATCTTATTTATCTATTCATCTATAAATGGACACTTAGACTGCTCCCATATTTTGACTATTGTAAGTAATGCAGCAATAAATATAGGGGCGCATATATCTTTTTGAAACTGTCTTCATTTCCTTCAGGTAACCCAGAAGTGGAATTACTGGATCATATGGTATTTCTATTTTAAAATTTTTGAGAAACCTCCATACTGTTTTCTTTCCTTTTGCAGGGGGCCGGGGGGTGTAGAGAGGAGGGGTAGAAGGAGAGGGAGAGTGAGAATCTCAAGCAGGCTCCATGCCCAGCACAGAGCCTGACACAGGGCTCAGTCTCATGACCCTGAGATCATGACCCAAGCCAAAACCAAGGGTTGGACGCTCAACCAACTGAGCCACCCAGGCGCCCATGCATACTGTTTTCCATTCTGGCTGCACCAGTTTACATTCCCACCAACAGTGCATGAGGGTTCCTTTTTCTCCACATCCTCACCAACATTTGTTATTTCTTCTGTTTTTTATTTTAGTCATTCTGACAAGAGTAAGGTGATATCTCATTGTGGTTTTGATTTGCATCTCCTGGATGATTATTAATGTTGAGCATCTTTTCATGTGTCTCTGATTTTTGAATCAGATTATTTGTTTTCTTTGGTGTTAACTTCTATAAGGTCTTTATAGTTTGGATATTAACCCCTTATTGGATGTATCATTTGCAAATATCTTCTCCCATTCACTAGATTGTCTTTTCTTTTTTATGGATGAGTAGTATTCCACGGCATATATATACACCACATCTTCTTTATCTACTCTATCAATGGACACTTGGGTTGCTTCCATATCTTGGCTATTGGAAATAATGCTACAATAAACATATAGGTGTATATATCATTTCAAATTAGTGTTTAGTGTTTTCATTTTCTTTGGGTAAATACCCAATAGTGGAATTACTAGATCATATGGTATTTATATTTTTAATTTTTTGAGGAACCTCCATACTGTTTTCTACAGTGGCTGCACCAGTTTGCATCCCTACCAACAGTGCACATGTGTTCCTTTTCCTCCACATCTTCACCAATATTTGTTGTTTCTTGTGTTTTTTATTTTAGTCGTTCTGACAGGTATAAGGTGATATCTCATTGTGGTTTTGATTTGCATCTCCTGGATGATTAGTGATGTTGAGCATATTTTCATGTGTCTGTTGGCCATCTGTATGTCTTCTTTGGAAAAATGTTTATTCAAGTCCTCTGCCCATTTTTAAATCAGATTGAGGTTTTTTGGTGTTGAGTTATTTGAGTTCTTTATATTTTTTGGATATTAACCCCTTATAGAATATATCATTTGTAAAATCTTCTCCCATTCAGTAGATTGCCTTTTCATTTTGTTGATGGTTTCCTTCACTGGGCAAAAGCTTTTTGGTCTGATGTACTCCCAGTTGTTTATTTTTGCTTTTGTTGCCCTTGCCTAAGGAGACAGATCCAAAAAATATTGCTAAGGCCAATGTCCAAGAGTTTACTGTCTGTTTCCTTTTAGGAGTTTCATGGTTTCTGGTCTTACATTTAGGTCTTTGACCCATTTTGAACCATCTTGAGCTTTCTTTTTTTGCTATTTGCTTGGAATATCTTTTTCCATCCCTTCACTTCCAGCTTGTCCTGTGTCTTTAGGTCTGAAGTGAATCTCTTGTAGGTAGCATACAGATGAGTCTTGTATTTTAATCTATTCATTCATCCTATGTCTTTTGACTGGAGCAGTTTGTCTAGATAGATAGATAGATAGATAGATATGTACTTATTATAATTTTGTTGTTTCCTTGTTTTTGTAGTTCTTCTCTGTTCCTTTCCTCTTCTCTTACTCTCTTCCCTTGTGATTTGATGACTTTCTTTAGTGTTCTGTTTGGATTCCTTTCTTTTTATTTTCTGTGTATCTACTATAGGTTTTTAGTTTGTGGTTACCATGAGGTTCATATATAACATCCTATGTATATATCAGTCTATTTTAAGTTGGTAGTCACTTAAGTTTGAACACATTCTAAAAGAATTACATTGGGGCGCCTGGGTGGCTCAGTCGTTAAGCATCTGCCTTCGGCTCAGGTCATGATCCCGGGGTCCTGGGATCGAGCCCCACATCAGGCTCCCTATTCCGCGGGAAGCCTGCTTCTCCCTCTCCCACTCCCCCTGCTTGTGTTCCCTCTCAAGCTGTGTCTCTCTCTGTCAAATAAATAAATAAATAAATCTTTTAAAAAAAATACATAAAATAAATAAATAAAAGCATTACATTTTTACCACCACCCCCTGCCATGTTTTATGTATTTGATGCCAGATTTTACATATTTTCATTTTGCATATCCCTTAACTAATTATTGTAGACATAATTGATTTTACTACTTTTGTTAGACTAAAGTGATTATAAGTGATTGATCTACTACCTTTACTATATGTTTGTTTTTACCAGTGAATTTTTTTTCCTTTCATTATTTTCTTACCTCTAGATGTGGCTCTTTCTTTTCTGCTTAAAGATGTCCCTTTAACATTTCTTGTAAGGTTTATTTAGTGGTAATGAACTCCTTTAACTTATGTTTGTCTGGGAAACTCTATCTCTCCTTCAATTCTGAATAATAACATTGCTAGGTAGAGTGTTCATGATTGTAGGTTTTTTTCCTTTCAGCACTTAGAATATATCATGCCATTCTCTTCTGGCCTGTAAAATTTCTGCTGGAAAATCAGCTAATAGTCTTATGGGTGTTCTCTTGTATGTAGCTAATTGTTTTTCTTTTGCTGCTTTTAAGATTCTCTCTTATCTTTAATTTTTGACATTTTAATTATTATGTGTCTTGGTGTGGATCTCTTTGGGTTCATTTTGTTTTGGGCTTTCCATGTTTCCTGGACCTAGATGTCTGTTTCCTTCCCTAGGTTAGGGAAGTTTTCTGCTATTCTTTCTTTCTTTCTTTCTTTCTTTCTTTCTTTCTTTCTTTCTTTCTTTCTTTCTTTCTTTCTAAGATTTTATTTTTAAGTAATCTCTACACCCAATGTGGGTCTCGAACTCACAACCCCAAGATCAAAAGTCACATGCTCCACTAACTGAGCCAGCCAGGCGCCCCTGCTATTGTTTCTTTGAATAAGTTTTTGGCCCCTTTCTCTCTCTCTCTTCTCCTTCTGGGACCCCTATAATGTGAATGTTAGTATGTTTGATGATGTCATAGAGGTACCTTAACCTATCCTCATTTTTAAAAATGTGGGGTTTTTTTGCTGTTCATTTTGGATGATTTCCACTTCCAGATCACTACTCTATTCTTCTGCATCCTCTAATCTGCTGTTGATTCCTTCTAGAGTATTTTTCATTTCAATTATTATATTCTTCAGCTCTGATTTTTTTAAATATTTTCTCTCTGTTGGTGTTCTCACTGAGTCTATCTACTCTTCTCCCAAGTCCAGTAAGCATCTTTATGACCATTACTTTGAACTCTTTAGCAGGTAGATCGCTTGTCTCCATTTTGTTTAGTTCTTTTTCCTGAGGTTTTGTCTTGTTCTTTCATTTGAAACATATTCCTCTGTATCCTCATTTTGTCTGACTCTCTGTTTCTATGTTTTAGGTAGGTCAGCCATGTCTCCTGGTCTTAAAGGTAGTGGCCTGATGTAGAAGGCATCCTATGGTTGCAGTAGTGCAGTCCCTCCTAGTCACCAGAACAGGTGCTCCAGGGGTGTCCCATGTGTGAGCTGAAGGCACCCACCTGTTGTGACTGGGCTGCCACTGCTGGGGGTGCCCTGGTGGGTGGGGCTGGCTGCAATGCCCAGCTGTAGCTGCTGTGGGTATGCTTGTGGGTGGGGTTATCCCCTGGCACAGCTGGCTGAAAGTGGGGCAGGTTCCCTGGGTAACACCAGGGCAGGGAGAGTGGTGCTAACAAGATAGATGGGTAATGTCAGAACTGGTGCCCTCTAGCAGTGGGCCAGCTAAGCTGAAGAAAGGCAAGAAAAATGGCACTAGCCAGTACTTTCATTCCCAAAGAAAGTTCCTATAGATCCCTGCCCCTCTGACACACATCCTAAAATTAGTCAATAAATCTGCTTCACATATTGCCTGGGGGCTTTTCAAACTGCTGTCTCTGTGCTGAGTCTCTGAGTGACTAATATTGTGTGCAGGCCTTTTAAGAGTAGACTCTCGGTTTCCTATAGCCCTCTGGCTCTCCAAGAGTTAAAACCTACTGATTTTCAAAGCCAGACCTTATGGGGGCTTGTCTTCCCAGTGCAGATCCCCAGGGTGGGGTTGGGGGTGCCCGATGTGGGGCTTGAACCCCTCACTCCTCAGGGAGGACCTCCTCACCTGTGGTGTCCCTCCCACTTGTGAGTTACTTTGCTGAGGCTTTGGTTCCCAACTTTGTCTCTGCCCCTCCTGTTCTTCTTAATGTAGTTTTTTCTTTACATATTTAGCTGTAGAAGGGTTGTTCTGCTAGTCTTAAGTTGTTCTCAGAGTGAGTTGTACCATACATAGTTGCAGCCTTGGTGTGTCCATGGGAGAAGATGAGCTCAGGATCTTCCTACTCTGCCATCTTTCCCTCTCTCTGAGAATGGGTTTTAATTCCTTCTCTGTCATCAACTGGCAGCTTTTGATTGCTCCAAGTTCCTCATATGTATTTTTTAAAAAGTCCTCATCATACCATCCTGCCTATTTAATATGGTTGTTAAGAAAGATGAAATAATATATGTGAAGACAAAACTTCACAGATAAAGCATAAGCAGTGTGGTAGGTAGAATTCTGATATGACCCCAAGATTCAGGCCCCTGGTGTCTCAGTCATTCAGTCGGACAAAAACCTGGGTGCTCCTGTATAGAGATTTTGCAAATATAATTAAGTTTCCAAATCAGTTGACCTTAAAATAGGGAGATAATCTGAATGGGTCTGACCTATCGCATGAGCCCTTTAAATCTGAGATTCAAAATACAAGAAGGACTTGACACGCTATTGCTGGCTTAAAGATGGTGGGAGCCATATGACAAGGAACATGGGTGTCCTCTTTTTGCTAGGGGGCTGGCAGCCAGCAAGGAAATAGGTATGTCAACCCTATAATGGCAAGGAACTGAAATCCTCCAACAACACGAATGAGCTGGGAAGCAGATATTTCCCCAAAGCTTCCAGATGAGAACTCAGCCTGGCTGACACCTTGATTTCAGTCTTATGAGATTCTAAGCAGAGGGACCAGCTGAGCCCCACTGAACCCACACTTCTGACCTAAAGAACTGTGAGCTAATAAATGGCTGTTGTTTTATGCCACTAAGTTTGTGGTAATTTGTTACGTAGCAATGGAAAACTAACATCAGTGACATGCAGCTACCCAGCATTATTTTCTATAGCTATAGATAGAAACACACTGAATTTGGAGTTAGAAGATCTGGGATTAAATCCTACACCTACTATTGACTGTGTAACTGGATATATCATTTGACCTCTCTGATCCTTATTTTCTTCATTTGTAACACAGGGATAATAATTCATATTTCCTAGAACTGTTGTGTGGATTAAATGAGATAATATGAAAACCTGCTAGCATCATGCATGGCACACACAGTAGGGGCTGTATAAATTTTTTCAACAATATTTCATAAACATATATTCATTTATTGTACCTTCCTTGTGCTAGGCATCATGTTATGTACTTGGGATACAAAGCCACTTAAGACATGGTCCATGCCCTCAAGGAGTTTAAAGTATAATAAGAGACAAATGAATAAACCAGCAATTTCCATACAGAAAAATGATGGCCATTATGATAGAAAGCTACAGATGGTATTACGGAAGCAGAGAGAAGGAAGAACTTGATCAGACTGTAGTTTCAAGGAACTTCTCAAAGGAGGTGATGTTTGACTTACAGTTTAAAGTGGTTCTTAAACTCGGATGCACAATATAATCACCTAGGGAGGCTTTTGATGCCTCCTCACCCCACCAAGACATTGTGATTTAATTAATCTGGGGTATGGCCTGGGCAAGGAGAGCCCTCTGAAGAAACAGCATGTGCAAAAGCCCCTGGCTATGAAACTGCATCAATCAGGAAACTACAAATAGTTCCAAAGGACAGGCATGAAGGGAGGGTGTGTCAGGAAGTAGTGGTAGATGATACCAAAGAGGAATCAGATCATGCAGGACCCTGTATGCTAAGGTGAGGGGTTTGAAATTTATACAGAGGGCAATAAATAACCATTGAAAGATAGAGAGCATCTATCATGATCAGATGTATTTACATTTCTAAAAGATCACTCCGGCTACAGTTGGAGGGCAGATGTTTGAAAAGATATCAGACTAGAGTTAAGAAAACTAATTGAGAGGTTTTCTAGTAAACCAGATGAGAAATGAGGGCCATACCTAAGGCAGTGTGCACTGGGGGTGGAGAATGAGTCAAAGGGACAGATTCAAGACATTAAAGCAGTAGAACCAAAAGGACTTAGTGACTAACTGAATGTCAAAGGAGGAGGAAAGGAGTCAGATGTGTATGTGTGGGTAGGGGTGGGGATGCCCAGGTTGAGCTTAGATAAGGATATAGATCTATCTAGGTATCTCTAATAAACTAATGCCACCCATCAATTCTTTGGGGTCTTCTGTTAAGAAATGTGAGTTATTGATTAATGTGACCTCATTTGTATGCCAGGATAGTGATCTGGGGAAACTTGAGGTTATGCTAAGATGACTCCAAGGTTTCCCGGTTAGGGAACCAAGAGGATACATTTTAGTGTAAGCTTCCCTAGAAATTTCTCACATTAATAGTAACAGGAATCCAGGACTCTGAGCATGAGGGTGGGGCCGCACTGAGACTAGAGCCACGGTGTGCTTTGGGGTCCTAGATGGCTCTTGATCTACATGCTGGTGTTTTACCACTCACTCAACTCAGTCCTACTTTTCAAGTCTGATTCTTCCTGTCATGCTATCAGATGGCAGATTCTCTCTTGGTGGAAGCCAAATGATATTGACATATTAACCATAGTGCTTCCCATCCCATTATTTCCTATTATTCTTATGCTTTTCTCATCCCTCCCACCCATACTAAAGGACTCTTTGGCCACAGAGGATGAATCAGAGGGAAGCAAATGAATTTTATGCTAATGGAAATCCCTGTGCCCTATCAGCCTGAACCAATTTCTTGGGGACAACTGTAGAACCCAAAAGATAGGTTTGGGGGTTCAAAAATAAATATGACCTGTGCCTAACTTCCTGGGTGAAGCCCAGAGAAGTGGCAAGCCCTGAGGAGTTACCCCTCACCAACATGTAAGAAGAACAACAGAGTTGGCTATGTGATGAATCTATGCAAATAAGCCTGGAACAGCCTTGTGGAGCCTCCCCACAGTGGTATGAGGAACAACCAGATGTTTCCCATGTATCCAGGGGAGCAAGGAAGTAGCTGAGAGAGCTGAACTTGGAGACAGTGATCAGAACAAGAAGAACTCAACAGTGGATGGATACCATTGTAGAAAGAAGAAATACCTCAAACATAGATGTCATCTGCAGCTGGGGCAGAGGGGGTTGGTACTCTGAATTCACTAAGGAAACCCTGAATCGACTGAGATTGCTTTTTAAAAAAAAGACCCAAATTAAGTTTCTGCTAACAGGCTGAATGCAAGCTGAAAACAGATAGAGGAAAAATGTTACACTTCCAGCAAATGTAAGTAATATGGCCTGAGATTCATATCTACTGTATTTGCTTCCAGTTGAGGCTCTACATGAAGGAAGAAATCTGATTGCCTCAGCTTGTGTTACAGGCGAGGCCATGGGGTCCTGAGCCAGCAAGGAAATTGCTGTCTTTGAAGGATCAGGTGCTCATACCTAGTCCCATAAGGAGAAGCAGGTCTAAAGCTCACTAGTAAAGGTGGGTTGACTACTTTCAAAGAAATCTCTGTGGCTTAGCATAAAATGGTCTAATGATTTATTTCTCACTCATATCACAGTCTAATATGGATTATGGAGAGGGGCGGGGAGGAGGGGTTCGCTCTAGGCAGTCATCTGGATATCCACGCTCAGCCATCTTTTAAGGCCTCTGCGTCCTCCACTGGTTTCTCTTCATCCAGAGGTAGATGAAAGGAGAGTACACAGAGGGTTGGGAGGGACATTTTAATGTGCCAGGCCTAGAACATTGCACATTAAAAAATAAGCAAGTGGGCAAGGAAAGGCAGTCTGGTGGTGTACTCAGACAGAGGAGGAGAACAGATCCTAATGAGCCCTAAACATCTCAACCAGGCGGTGAAGACTAATGAAGGGCCAAGCTAAGGGGTGGTCATTATTGTCCTCTCTCCCTCTCCAAAGGCCTCGTGCAATGCTTTGCAGTAAGTAGACACTTAATGTCTAATACTACAAAACCACAGCATTAAGAAGTTCCCTGAAGTAGCATCTGTTTTTAGAGCAGAAGTTGCCAGAATAGATAACTAATGCTATGGAGAAGACAGGAAGAAGTCAAGTTCCTCACACTAAAAGCTGCCTAACTGAAGGTTTCAGACAAAAGCAAAAAAGCTTGAGCAAGTCACTTTGAAAGCTGTAATTATGATGTATGCTGATTATAGCCATAATGAGCCATAAAGCTTGGAATTTCACACAGTGTCAAAGCCTCCAGGTATGGAGCGTTCTTGAATCTAATTTTTATTCTAACCAAAAAGTGAGAAGCCAACCAACAAGCCAACTGAAAAACCCAGAGTCCTCTTTTTTTTTTTTTAAAGATTTTATTTATTTATTTGACAGAGAGAGACACTTCGAGAGAGGGAAGACAAGCAGGGGCAGTGGGAGAGGGAGAAGCAGGCTTCCCGCTGAGCAGGGAGCCCGATGCAGGGCTCGATCCCAGGACCCCAGGATCATGACCTGAGCCGAAGGCAGACGCTTAACGACTGAGCCACCCAGGCACCCCTCCCAGAGTCCTCTTGACACATTTTGTTCTTAAGGGAATACAGACAGAAACACTCAAAGAAAACCACAGAAATGCAAAACCCCAACCTTCCAAAGTGCAAAATATCTACAAAGCATATCTACAATACAAATTCTAGTGTTTTATCTTGTAAATTAAATCCGACTTTAAGAAAAATAAAACACTTCCAGGGGTGCCTGGGTGGCTCAGTCGGTTGAGCATCTGACTCTTGATTTTGGCTCAGGTCATGATCTCAGGGTGGTGGGATTGAGCCCTGAGTGGGGTTATGCACTTGGGAGGGAGTCAGCTTATCCCTCTCCCTCTGCCCCTCCCCCTGCACGCATTAAATAAATAAATAAATAAATAAATAAATAAATAAATAAAATCTTAATTTAAAACATTTCCAGAAAAATATGAAAATACTTAAGACATACGTATCATTTTTACAAGTTGAGGAATTCATGCCATTGTTACTGTTTTCCCATTTGCCATGGATTTTTTTTTTTTTTAAACATAGGTCTTCTCTGAAAAGGGAGAAGAAGAATATTAGCAATACTATTTCATAGCTTAAAAACACTATTTTTTGTGCAAACAGCCTCTTCCTTTAGGCCTTTAAGATTCTAATTTGAAAATCAACTTTACGGGGCGCCTGGGTGGCTCAGTTGGTTAAGCGACTGCCTTCGGCTCAGGTCATGATCCTGGAGTCCCTGGATCGAGTCCCTGGATCGAGTCCCGCATCGAGCTCCCTGCTCGGCGGGGAGTCTGCTTCTCCCTCTGACCCTCCCCCCTCTCATGCTTTCTCTCTCTCATTCTCTCTCTCAAATAAATAAATAAAATCTTTAAAAAAAAAAAAAAAAGAAAAGAAAATCAACTTTAACAGTTGCATTTTCTGTTACAGGTATACATGGTCAGCCTGCAGTTAGCCAGAAAATTCCATTCTTTGAGCATTTTGTTTAGAAGAGGCTTTGCTAAAAATATTTAATAAATGAATAAATAATGAAATTGAGCCAACTTGACTGCACATGTCCCCGATTGATCTATAGGTTTAATGTCTTCTTTTTTTTTATTAAAGATTTTATTTATTTATTTGACAGAGAGAGAGTGAGAGCACAAGCCAGGAGGCAGAGGAAAAGGGAGAAGCAGGCTCCCCGCTGAGCAGGGAGCCCATGCGGGGCTTGATCCCAGGACCCTGGGATCATGATCTGAGCCAAAGGCAGCCACTTAACTGACTGAGCCACTCAGACGCCCCGGTTTAATGTCTTCTGAAGCACTAATTGCCTGACATGTTATTGTTGGGTGAATATTGCTGCCCGTCATGCACTTACTCTCTCAAAAGTTTCATTTATTTCCCACAGGAAACTCTCTGAACCCCAAAATGCGAAAAGAAAACTAGGAGGATTTGTATTCACAGGCTCCTTGGGGGCTGTCTGAGTGTTACCATGGAGGTTATCTTCATGTTGAATGACTTTTTTGGTCAAAGCCCACTGGCCACCCAGCCCAAGTCCTTCCAAAGCAAGAGGCTAATCTCCTCCTGATGTGGAAAATCACCTGCTCTCCGATAGTTGTGACCCTGTAAAATTTTAAGGTCACAGCATCTATCCTTCCTGTCAGAATATTTGCTCAACAATGGAGATGTTACTTTGATTAGCATATGAGCAGACCTTCCTTACAGCCTACAGAGCAAGGGCACCCCCATAATGTCCCTACTGAACATTCTGAAAATTCTCTCTTCTTCCCTCTAAACTCTTTATTCATTGAGAATCTATACTGATTTTTTTTAAAGATTTTATTTATTTATTTATTTGAGAGAGAGAGCGTGAGAGAGCACCAGCGGGGGAGAGAGGCAGAGAGAGAGGGAGAAGCAGACTCCTTGCTGAGCTGGGAGCCCAACGTGGGGCTCGATCCTAGGACCTTGAGATCATGACCTGAGCCGAAGGCAGACGCTTAACTGACTGAGCCACTGAGGCACCCCAAGAATTTATACTGATTTGACCTAAACTGCAACGAAGTTTATATTGTTGCTATTTTGGAAGAATTTATTAAGCAAATAAGCAGTATAAGTTAGATGTGGGGCTTCACGAGCTCCAGTTTAAAAAGCACTCTCAACACACACCTCATTCTATCCTCATAACCACCCTATAACAAGTTTTGTTGTCCCTATTTTATAGAGGAGGAAACTGGAGCTCAGAAAGGTAAGGTGACTTGCTCCAGGTTACACAGATTGGGTTGTGAGTAAGGATACAAACATCATCATCACCACTATTATTATACATAATAATAGCATTTAATATCTATTGGCCAATGATTATGTAACAGGTATTATGTTAACTGTTGTATTTTCATATTACATTTAGATTATATAATCAGCCTGTAGATTAGGTATTATTACAATTCCCATTTTAAAGATGAAAGACAATGTCTCAGAGAAATAAAGCAACTTGCCCAAGACTATAAAGCTAATAAATCTTGAGATATGTTTCACCTGTCTAAGAAAATAAACTGTATTTTTTAAAAGACTTTATTTTTAAGTAATCTCTACACTCAACATGGGGCTCGAACTCACAACCCCGAGATCAAGAGTCGCATGCTCTACCAACTAAGCCAGCCAGGTGCCCCCTGACTGGCTTATTTCACTCAGCATTATACTTTCTAGATCCATCCATGTTGTTGAAAATGGCAAGATTTCATTATTTTTATGACTGAATAATATTCCATTGTGTGTGTGTGTAATATATATATATATATATATATATACCATATCTTCTTTATTCATTCATCTATCAATGAACACTTGGACTGCTTTCATAGTTTGGCTATTGTAAATAATGCTACAATAAACATAGGGGTGCATATATCCCCTTAAATTAGTGTTTTTGTATTCTTTGGGTAAATACCCAGTAGTGCCGTTACTGGATTGTAGGGTAGTTCTTTTTTTTTTTTTTTTTTGAGAGAGAGAGAGAGAGAGAGAGAGAGCAGGGGATAGGGGCAGAGAGAGAGAAAGAATCTCAAGCAGGCTCCATGCAGAGACCGACCTGGGTCTCGATCTCAGGACCCTGAGATCGTGACCTGAACCAAAATTAAGAGTCGGATGCTTCACTGACTGAGCCACCCAGGCGCCCCAGGGTAGTTCTATTTTTAATTTTTTGAGCAAACTCCATACTGTCTTGTACAGTGCTGCACCAGTTTGCATTCCCACCAATGCCAGAAGGTTCCTTTTTCTCCACATCCTCACCAACGCTTGTTGTTTCTTGTGGGTTTTCTTTTATTTTTTTAAAGTAAACTCTATGCCCAACGTGGGGCTCAAACTCACAACTCTGAGATCAAGAGTCATATGCTCTGCCGACTAAGCCAGCCAGGTGCCCCTCTTGTGTTTGATTTTAGCCATTCTGACAGGTGTGAGGTGCTATCTCATTATAGTTTCGATTTGCATTTCCCTGATGATCAGTGATGTTGAGCGTCTTTTCATGTGTCTGTTGGACATCTAGATGTCTTCTTTGGAGAAATGTCTGTTCTTGTCTTCTGCCCATTTTTAAATTGGATTATTTGGTTTTTTGGTGTTGAACTGTGTAAGTTCTTCATGTATTTTAGATACTAACCCTTTGCCAGATATGTCATTTGCAAATATCTTCTCCCGTTCAGTAGGTTGTCTTTAGTTTTCTTGGTTGTTTCCTTTGCTCTGCAAAAGTTTTTTTTTTTAAATTTTTTAATTGTTATGTTAATCACCATACATTACATCATTAGTTTTAGATGTAGTGTTCCATGATTCATTGCTTGTGCACAACACCCAGTGCTCCATGCAGAATGTGCCCTCTTTAATACCCATCACCAGGCTAACCCATCCTCCCACCCCCCTCCCCTCTAGAACCCTCAGTTTGTTTTTCAGAGTCCATCATCCCTCATGGTTCCTTTCCCCCTCTGATTTCACCCCCCTTCATTCTTCCCCTCCTGCTATCTTCTTCTTTTTTTTTTCTTTTTTTTTTTTTTTTTAAGATTTTATTTATTTATTTGACAGAGAGAGATATAGTGAGAGAGGGAACACAAGCAGGGGGAGTGGGAGAGGGAGAAGCAGGCTTCCCGCGGAGCAGGGAGCAGGGAGCCCGATGTGGGGCTCGATCCCAGGACCCTGGGATCATGACCTGAGCCGAAGGCAGACGCTTAACGACTGAGCCACCCAGGCGCCCCTTCTTTCTTTCTTTTTTTTTTTTTTTCTTAACATATATTGCATTATTTGTTTCAGAGGTACAGATCTGAGATTCAACAGTCTTGCACAATTCACAGCGCTTACCAGAGCACATACCCTCCCCAGTGTCTATCACCCAGTCACCCCATCCCTCCCACCCCAACCCCCACTCCAGCAACCCTCAGTTTGTTTCCTGAGATTAAGAATTCCTCATATCAGTGAGGTCATATGATACATGTCTCTCTTTTTGACTTATTTCGCTCAGCATAATACCCTCCAGTTCCATCCACGTCATTGCAAATGGCAAGATCTCATCTGCAAAAGTTTTTTATTTTGATGCCCCAATAGTTTGTTTTTGCTTTTGTTTCCCTTGCCTCAAGAGACATATCCAGAAGGATGTTGCTATGACCAATGTCAGAGAAACTACTGCTGTGCTCTCTTCTAGGACTTTTTTAAAAAGATTTTATTTATTTATTTGTTTATTTATTTTAGAGAGAGAAAGCAAGTGTGAGTGGGGGGGCAGGAACTGAGGGAGAGGGTCAAAGCAGACTTGGGGCTGAGCATAGAGCCCAATGTGGGGTTCAATCTCACAACCCTGAGATCATGACCTGAGGCAAAATCAAGAGTCAGACGCTTAACCGACTGAGCCACCCAGGCTCCCCTAGGACTTTTTTTTTTTTCCCAGCATGGAGCCCAATGCAGGGCTTAAACTCACAACCCTGAGATCAAGACCTGAGCTGAAATCAAGAGCCGGATGCCTAACCAACTGAGCCGCCCAGGCGCCCCTCTCTTCTAGGATTTTTATGGTTTCAGGTCTCACATTTAGGGTCCTTAATCCATTTTGGGTTTATTTTTGTGTACAGTGTAAGAAAGTGGTCCAGTTTCATTCTTTTGCATGTAGCTGACCAGTTTTTCCAACACCATTTGTTGAAGAGACTTTTTCCCATTGCATATTCTTGCCTTCTGTGTCGAAGATGAAAAAGCATATTCTTGTTATAATTGCTTTTATTTGCTTTCAGTCATATTTAATTTACTTTGAAATTTCAAGCTGCATTGAAAAAGGGTGTGAAATTGTATACATATCAAAAGGCAGCAAAAATGTCATTGCTATACTTGATAGTTGATTCTCCTCTCCAATGCATACACACACACACACACACACACACACACACACACACACAGAGTAACCCATAGCAAACTAAGCCCCTACTACACGTCCACCAGCTCATAGCATTAAAACACATAATACTCCTGAAGCAAACAATCTGACTGGAGAAATAAAACTCACACAAGAAGAGCCAAGGGAACAATGAAAGCAACAAGTGCTACCCAACGGTCAAGTCTTCTGGCCATTCATCAGAATCATTTTGGGAACTTGTTCAAATATAAGTACCCCAGCCACATCTGCAGAGACTCTGACCCAGGGAGTCTGGCTAGATACTGCTCCGCTTCACTCGGAGAGAGGCTTATTAATGCTGTGGATAGAACCTGAGAGTATGCTTTCCTGATATCTTGTTTTCAAAGCAGGGCTTAAAGGCAAACGTGGCAGGTCATTAGCAAATACGGAGGGCACCTTCATCCAATTTACAGAAGAAGCAAATCTGGGAGGGACAGTGACCGAAACTAACCCCGATAGTCTATCTGCAATCCCATGAACAAATCAACCAACAAGTAAAATTCCTCGAGTGCCACCTCATGTCTCATGAAGGCAGTAGAAGATAGGATAACCCCCTATCTCACTCACACACACACACAACTGGACAGTCATACAATGCACACAGCTACCTGCCGCCAAACCCAGCCCTCTAGCCTCGTGTCTGTGCTCTGGGAGAGAACTGCTTGCTACTCGGCCTGGCCGCCATTACATTACATGGCAGCAAGGCCTTTCTGCTTGCAAACTTCCAACCCCCTAGCGGAACCTCCCGTGTAACTTGCCCGGGGCTGCCAAACGTCCAGAGGGGCCTCTTAGGCCCCTGGGGAGAGACAGAAGGCCAGATGTGATTGTCACAGAGATGTACTGCCCAGATCCTGCTTCGAAGAAGGCCTTACTCCAGCTCCCAGGAGTCAGGGCCAGTCATCAATCTCCAGTTGTCAGCTCCTTTTGGGTTGGCTTCGGCTGCAGAGAGTTGCCTTGCCTGAGATCACGTCCTTCCGGGTACAGCCTGCATCCTACGAATGAGCACCGCAGGGTCTAAAAAGGCCAAGCCCAGGATAGCTCTGAGGAACAGGTCTTGCTCCGGCACTTGCCTACCACATTGGCCAAAGCCATGACTGGCCTGTTTCGCAGTTCGACTTCTTCTGCCCAATGCTGCTTCCTCCCCTTTCACTTCACAGGTATTATTAAATCCCTAATAAATAGCCTGCACCTCAAACTCGATTTCAGCATCTGCTTCTGGAGAATCCACCCCGTGACACCAGACCAGGCCAGTTCAGTGACAAGGTCAAGTGTGCTTGGAATAGAAAAGTACAAGTGGCTTCCAGGGCCCTTGGTCGGGGCTGCCACGTCCTTGGTGGTCCCCAAGAGGCAGAAATTTGATTTGTTCTCGCTTCAAGACGCTGGCACTGAGATCTACTTAGATGTGTCCAGGTCCCTGGTACTAAGGATAAATCTGATGGCAGAAATGCAGGAGAGGGTGGCCTTATCCCTTATCCCTGAAGAGAAATATCCATCAATATAGAAGACTGGTTAATACATTCAGATACGCTACTATCCTGGAATGATCTACAGCTTTTAAAACATGTAAAAGTATATTTGCCGGCATGAGAGAACGTCCAAAGATGTTGTCATCTGAATTTTAAAAAGCAATTTTTAGAATGGCCTTTTTAATATGACCCCCTTTTTAAAGTTAACATAGTGTAGTCACATTTTAAATAAATTGAAACTATAAGACTTTGAAATACTTTGCTATAAGAATAGTTTAGTCCCAGTTTATGTGCAACATTTGAAACAATGCAAATCTCCCCAAATTAAAAGGTCACCAAGAATCACAACATTTCAAAGGCCAAATGAATTGTAAAGCCATGTTTACACTGTTGCCACATGGTGGCGCCACTTCAGCTAATAAACAAATTCTGGCCGCCTTTTGTTCAGCCTGGTCTCGAATTATGCAAATCTCAAATGATATGGGATCCTCAGGAACACATTCCTTGCATAAAACACATATGCCCCGAATACTGGTAGGCAGAACATCTGGAGGAATACGTCCCAAACTGAACTGGGGTTATCTCTGGAGAGTGGACATGGGGAGCGTGGATGTGACCTGTGCACGCCATCCGCCTCTGGTTTTATTATTTTCATATTCAGTCACAAAGGATGTAGAAAGGGACACAATTTCTAATGAAAATAGAAATTCCTTGGATTCTTACGTAAAAAGCCCCAGTGTATTTCGAATGCCAGGCAGATGGCAGATGGCCCACGTGAGGCAGAGCAGGAGGCGCGTCATCCTCTGGCCAGGCAGCTGGTGCTCCATATGAAAGAGTCAAAGCCAGAGGAATACGAGTGCCTCAGCCCCTCTGGCCCTAGCAACCCCTCTGCCATGCCCACGGTTTCCTCCCAGACTCCCTCAGCACAGCGGAGGGCACGCACACAGCCGCTGGACAGCACCACCTCACCCCTGCCCTGATTCTGAGCCCGCAGCTTCCACCAACCTCAGAGGGAACACGTAGAGAGGAAAAATCCTGCCAGAACTGGCGAGGAGCCCCCTAAGAGCCCTGCAACACCATGACACTCCGGTCGTCAGAGGAGGGCTCAGGGGTCAGGCTGATCCAAATACTAATAGCACGAGTTATCATTTATTTTTATTTTTATTAAAGATTTTATTTATTTATTTGAGAGAGAGCAAAAGTGGGGAGGAGAGGGAGAAGCAGGGAGCCTGTATCTCAGGGGCTCTATCCCAGGACCCTGAGATCATGACTTGAGCCAAAGACAGCTGTTTAATCGACTGAGCCACTCAGGTGCCCCCTATCATTTTTAAAAAAGATTTTAGGTATTTATTTGAGAGAGAAAATGAGAGAGAGCATGAGCTGGGGGAGAGGCAGATGGAGAGGGAGGGGCAGGCTTCCCTCTGAGCAGGGAGCCCGATGCGGGGCTTGATCCCAGGACCCCGGGATCATGACCTGAGCTGAAGGCAGACACTGAACCGACTGAGCCACCCAGGCGCCCCAGCAGCTACCATTTGAGAGCTTACCCTGTGCCAGGTATTGTACCAAGTGTTTTATACACCTGATCTCATTTTATCCTCACCATCCTGAGGTGGGTGCAATTATTACATCTTAAAATTTGGAAACTGAGACAGACCAGAGAAATTAAAAAGACACCTGCCCAAGGTCACACAATAACCGACAGATTTGAACCTGGATCTATCTGACTGAAGTGTCAATGCTCATGCTCTGCAGTTAGTGCTTCTCTCTTTGCACGTGAGCCCTGAAGCAAAGCAGAGCTAAATCCTCGATAGCTTGACTACATTTCAATGGATGGATATTATTATACGGCTTGAAGCCTTTAGACCCAAATCATAATAAATTGCTGAGCTAGAGATGGACCTGATAAACTTAGAAATACTGCCTGTCCGTTTGTTCATTTATTCGTGCATTCATTCCGATCGCTATGCAGATAACACTCTGTTTTGTTTTCTGGTCACATATTAGATCAAGGATGTGCAGGTGAGTCTAAGGCCAGACCTCCAAGCCCTTGTTAATTCGGAGATCCTTGACAATATTTGCACCTTAGAGAGTGAACAACATATTATAAGGATCATCTGTAGTCAGGAGGAAGAACCAGAAGACCAGAAATGGGAGTTCCCCAAGAAGGAATTCTGAAATTGGAGCACATAGTTAGCCTCAGACCCTGAACCAAAGGTCGGCTGTGTGTGAAGCACACGGCATAACAGAGTCTCGTGCTGTGAGATCTCCAGACAGCAAGGTAGCAGGGGTTTCTGTTGCTCTCCCTGGACTACCTGATTTGCTAGACCAAGAGCCCTCTGAGGACAGACACAAGCAGCACACCCCTAGTCTCTTGGACCGGGCCTGGCACAGAACCAGGACTCCACGAATGGTGCTTGAACCGACCTCTACCCACTCCGTCACAATGAGACACTTGATTTTGTTTTCGGCTCAGCTTTACTGTTGTCCATTCAGAAAAGATTTCTGATGTATTTGCTACGTGCTAGAGACAGAGGAAAATTCAAAAGGAATTGACACTATTGTCCAGGCTCTATAGGGGCTTACATCCCAATTGGGAGATAAGATGAACCACAGGCACACAACACAGTTACATACAAAGACTGAAAAGGGCCAGCAGTCCTCAGCTCCCAAATGCCAAGTCCTGGGACAAACTCATCTGTCTGAGAGCCACTGCTGCACCACCCTACTGCCCTGAAGAGTCTATCCATCCATCTCCATCATCGGAAATGCCCAGCTCACAGGGACTGTAAGCAATTTATTGGTCAGACATCATAACATAGAAACTAGAGACTGGTGAAACTGAGTTAACCCCCTGCATGTCATTTACTAACTTTGTTTTTTGTTGTTGTTGTTGTTTGTTTTTTAAAGAGTTTATTTTTTTAAGATTGATTGATTGATTGATTAGTTGGGGGGAAGGGCAGAGGGAGAGAATCTTTCAAGCAGACTACCTGCTGAGTGCGGAGCCCAGTGCAGGGCTCAGTCCCACAACCCATGAGATCATGACCTGAGCGGAAACCAAGAGTTGGACGCTCAACCAACTGAGCCACCCAGGCTCCCCTAAAGATTTTATTTTTAAGTAATCTCTATACCCAACGCAAGGCTTGAACTTACAGCCTCCAAGACCAAGAGTCACATGCTCCATTGACACGGAGCCAGGCACCTCTGTCATTTACTAACTTTGAAACCAGATTATTCTCCTGCTTAATTCTCAATATACCAGGAAAAATAGTCATAACCACTTACCATCTGGGTCCAATGGACCTTTTTATAGTTTTATATTTTAAGTAATTTTACAAATAATTAACAGAACTAAGGTTAAAGGGGTAATGAAAAACAGTTTGATTAGGAACTTTAATAAGAATTTAGACATAGTATATCAAATGTAATCTATATTTCTCCGGTTTTGAAGGTTTTCCTGGTTTCTATCTACCCCAAATGGGCAACGTCCTTTGAATGTAACTGCTCATTAACTGTCATGCACAAATCTGGAACATATCCATCTTGTAAATACTGATTTCAGATTTCAGATACATCTCTAACAGGTTTCAGTTTATCATTGCCTTTGGTTCTCATTCATACACTTAAAATGTCAAAATGCAATACTTCTGAAAACTGATGGCTCATAATTTTGCTAAAGAGAGGACAGCCATCTTCTTTGCTCCATAATTACAAGCCATTTTCATTTTTAGAATTCTAAATACCGATTAGAATGATCAATTCAATGATGTGGTTCTTTTTTAGAGAGGGAAAGGGAGAGAATCTCAAGCAAACTCCCTGCTGAGTGCAAAGCCCAACACGAGGCTAGATCTCACAACCCTGAGATCATGACCTGAGCCGAAACCAAGAGTCAGATGCTCAACCGACTGAGCCACCCAGGCGCCTCTCAATGATGTTTTCTTTTTCATTTCTGCATCATCTTTTTCCATCCATTCACCTTTGGATGTACATCTGCTTTCAGCATGTATCCACTTATGAACGATTTCAAGTAAATTTTTGTGCAGAAACATTATGAAAGAGAAAAGAATAATGTCACATGACCTCTTAGCAAAACGGGATAGTCCAGGTTCCTGTCACAAAATATGACCTGATAAAGTCCTTCCTACTGAGTGACTACCTGGATGAGAATAGTGTATTTCTTTTTCATCCTTGGAGATATACTGTTCCCTCATAGATTCTTGACCTTGAAAATCGTATTTAGGTTATCAACATTTCTAGGCCCACAGCCTGAGATTTCATTTATATGATCAATTTCACCATCCCCATTAGTCTAGAGTGCTGCTGTCTCTTTGGATTCATCTTCTGATTTATCTAATAATTGGGAAACATCATCCTCTCAATTTTCTTCTCTTGGTGTAAAATTAAAATTTCTGAATTTTCAATTGTGTATATAAAAGTCTTAAAAAACCTAAAAAGAGGGGTGCCTGGGTGGCTCAGTCGGTTGAGCGCCTGCCTTCGGCTCAGGACATGATCCCAGGGTCCTGGGATCAAGCCCTGCGTCGGGCTCCCTGCTCAGCTGAGAACCTGCTTCTCCCTCTCCCTCTGCCTGCCACTCTGCCTACTTGTGCTCTCTCTCTGTCTCTCTGTCAAATAATAATAATAATTAAAAAAACTAAAAAGATGTGTTTTCAAACTTCTTTATATATTTTTGAAGGGCAATGAATGACTTTGGACAACACAATTAAAAAAAGCTGGAAGGTGGTGTAATAGTCGTGATTTATTCTAGAATTGCATTATCCTTCCAGACTATTCCATGATTCTTTTATTTTCTTATTATTTTAGTCTTTTTACCATAGTTGAGAATAATTGATGAGTAATGATGAAATAATCCCCGAGATGTTGAAATAGCAAAGCGTTTCAAGATATAAAAAAATAAGATCAGTAAGATACCATAATGTATCTTAACTTTATAAAAGGGTTCAATGAGCTCACATGGTAATTGCAAGACAGAGTAAGTTCCATTCTGTTCTTTAAAAAAACTTAGTTTCTCTTTGTTCTTTTGGAAACCTCTCAGAAAAAAAAAAGGGTCACGAAATACCAATCCTCACCATTAATTAGAACTGTTGAAAACAGACACTTAAAAAAAGAAAATTGGGTCCAATAGGCCCTGATAATATCCTGAGGGTTAAGCCTTCCAAAGGTTCCCAGTCACCTTCAGGGTAAATTCTTTGACAAGAAGGACCTCCCTCATCTGATCCTTGCTCACTCTTCTAGCTACATCACTGGACATCCACTCCAACTCCCAAGCACTCCACGCTTTAGTTCTGCCAAACCAGCTGTAATTCCCCTGAATACAGCAAGCTGCTTCACACTTCTGGGCCTCCACCCATACTGTTTCCTCTGCCTGTAATGCCTTCCCTCCCCAGTTCGGCTTAGTGAACTCATTTTCTTTCATTCTTAGCTCACCTAGCTCCTCCACCAAGCAGCCTTCCCAGATCCGTTTCCCAGCTCAGCTTCCCCGAGTTAGCAGTATTCTGCAGCATCTTCAGTTTACTCTTCTCACTGTGTACTAACACACTATATTGCCACTGTCTGTCTTCCTTACCAGCCAGTATACTCCTTTAAGCCAGGAACTGTTTCTAATTCAGGCCCATAACCTCAGTGCCTGGGCACTCAGTAAATGTTTGTTGAATGAATGCACCAGCAAGTATGGAACAGAAAGTGTCTATTGGAGTACACTGGAAAATAAGACTTGAAAGGGAAGGTAGGGCCAACCTATGAAGGGCTTTGAGAATAGGGAACTTTACATTTATTAGAGTGTCCTACAATTTAATAGGCTTTCAAATACTGATCCCATGTGATCTTTCAACCACCCTATAAAATTGGCAGGGCAGACGGATGAAGAAGTGGATTCTCTGAACCATCAAATAACGAGCTTGAAGACACACTACCGATTAGAAACGGAGACATTCTGCCTCCTATTTCAGTGCTGTATGACACCAGAGTATCTCTGGGCCGAGGCTCTTGGGCTTTAACCTTTGGGCAGTAGGAGAACCACAGGAATCATTGTGCAGGGGAGCAACTAGAAATAGTTAGTGTTGTCAGAATGTTTCGCTAGGAGACAGGTATCATTACTGTATACTAAGAATAAAAACTGGGTATACAGTATCTGCAAACTAAGTAACAAATGCAAGACTGCGACTTAATCTGATCATCTTACCCCCGAAAGCCACCCTCCAAAGTGGAAAGGGGTTTCAAGGAAGCTTAAAGTGCATCTTTATATGGTATCTTGGATCTGCTTAAAAATAATCTAGGGGTGGGGGTTAAGAGTGAGGTAGAGATAAAACAAGAATAGCCATGAGTTGATCATTGTTGAGCTGGGTGATGAATACAAGGAGATTCATTATACAGTTCTATCTACTTTTACATATTTCTTAGTTTAGATTCCCTAAAAGCAGAGCCTAAGACAAAGACGTGGGTGCTGGTAGTTATTTGGGATTCAATTCCAGGGAGCAGGATTAAGGGAGTTGGACAAGGGCAACAGAGAAGGTGGAAAATGTAAGAATGTTACTGAGGTCACCACTGTGGGCAGTGGGGACTCACATATGCCAGGACAACCTGAGAGGCATACAGAATGCCTCCCAAAATTTGACTACCTAAAGTGTGGGAGAAAAACACATTCACCCATCCCCATTGGTTGGGGGCTACCCAGAGTATAGGAAAAGGGCCTGGGGCAGAAAGTAGAAAGAAAAGAGTGACGTACTAAAGGTAGGATACTGTCCCTGCGAGATGGGTCTGAGCTTGCGTGGAACTGTCCATTCCAGCAGTGGCTAAAATCAGAGATGGCTAGCAGGGGGGATGCTATGGGAGCACCATCTGCTGCAGTACATGTTTGCGATTTCCCACAGTAACAAGCTAAACAAAAAAATAAAGTATATCTTCTTCCATCTTTATTCCACCCAGGAAGGGTAGCCAGAGGGAAGAAGGCCTTGGGTCTGACTATGAGAATGTGAAGGTCTTTGGGACTTTGGGGATGCCAAGTCCAGTTCATCAGGACTGAGATATAAAGAGATACAAATGCACTGTGATTGTTCTGAGAAGTGAGATGACTGCATTTGAGTAGGCTGAGAAAGCAGTTGGATGGATGGAGTCTTTTTTTTTCCCCTTTGAACTCACCCAGGGATCTGTAGCTGATGTAATTTACAAAGGATGCTTTCACTGACGTATCTTTTGTCTGCATCCTTGGCAAGGCTTCCTGAGTCCTGCACACCCTTAATGTCCCCAGCTGCTCCGCACAGCTTGGAACTGAGGAACCCGCCAGTCTAGTCCACCGGCTCTTGGGCCGCAGGACTCTTCCTAAGGATGGAAGAAAAGGAGCAACAAGGAATAACTGTGGATCCCTTTCATCTGAACCATTCCATCAAAGATGGGCACTAACTATGATAATGCTAATAGCTAATACTTACAAGTAATAACTACATCAGGCTCTGTTTTATGGACTTTACATATAGTAATGCATTTAACTCTCACAAAAACCTTATAAGGTAGGTATTATCACTAACTACATTTTACAGATGAGGAAACACAGGAACAAAATGGTTAAGGGACTTTTCCAAGATCACACAGCTAGTAAGTAGGTGGCAGAGCTGGGATTTGAACTCAGTCTAACTCCAGAGCCCACACTCTTTTTTTTTTTTTTTTT
>NW_022589765.1:5521092-5690795 GCF_004348235.1 Phoca vitulina
GTTGCAAATGGCAAGATCTTATTCCTTTTGATGGCTGCATAATATTCCATTGTATATATATACCACATCTTCTTTATCCATTCATCTGTTGATGGACATCTTGTAGAGCCCACACTCTTAATCTCCACCCTATACTGTATCTACTGAAAACTCCTCATCCCCTACACCCTTCTCACCCCCTACCCTACTGAAAAATATATGCCCTCACTAGTTATTAGTTGACCCTGGAATTGGTATCATTGAATCACTTCTTCAGTTTGGCTAACAACAGCAAGGCATTACCCCCAAGGACCTGTCTCCACAGACACGTGTCATCTGGTACACAAGTGGTACTTACTACATGTTTGACAAAGGAGGGAGGGAGTGGAAATTAGGAATGAATACTTGGCATGAGAGAGGAGGCCACTGGACTTCTACCATGAGGATCGATAAGCAAATCCAATTTGTCGAGTTCTCACCTTGGAAAACAGAGTCGGCTGCTAGGGACTGGGACCAGCCTGGCTCTGGATCCCTGCGGCCCCCATCTCCTCCCCAAGGGATCATTGCTCCCATCCACAGGCTGAGCCCCACTTAGACTCTAACTCTTATGCAGACCAGTGGCAAAGACCAAACGGGCCCTCTAACAGCGCTCAGGAGTTCACCAGCACATCCTGTTGGGCCACCTAAGACCTGGGGCCCCAGCACTTCATTGAGCTTCTGTCTTGTCCTTTAATTCAAGTCTCCACTTGCTGCCCAGTTCTGGAACTGGATTGTTTCACTGAAACCTAGGCCCTCCAAACTTGGGGCCCTTAAACAGCAGTAACCAAACAAAAAATGACAGATCACTCCTTCTCGACCTTTGGTAGCTCCCTCATCTGGTCAGTATGAAACCAAATTCTGTACAATAGCCTCTACAGCCCATACAGTCGGCCACGTCCTACCTCTCTGGCCTCTTAGACTGTCTCACTCTCACTCACTCTGCTTCGGCCATATTGCTTCCATGCTGTTTTTCCAACACTACAGGCGTATTCCTGATTCAGGGCCTTTATACTTGCTATATCCTTTGCCTGGAACACTATTTCCATGGATTGTTTATTATTTGTGAGGGAAAAAAAACTGTAAGCATACAATAAATTGGATAACACTCTGACAAGGTGATGAAGATTAGCATTACCAACGAGGGGCAGATGGGTATCACCAGTCTCCGGGATGCCCTCAGAAGGACCTAGCACCAGTTAGGTAGTTTTCCAGCTAGGGATGCATAACCTGAATCTAACCATAAGGAAACAACAGACAAACCCAAAATGAGGAATGTTCTATTTTGTAAAATGACTTTATTCTTCGAAAATGTCAATGCCATAAAAAAAAAAAAAAAAAAACCATAGGCTGTGGAAACATTCCAGATTAAAAGAGGCAAAAGAGACATGACAACTAAAAGCACCCTAACTTTAGATCAGACCCTATACTGGAGGGGCAAATAAGGCAATGAAGAACACTACTTAATCAATTGCAAAAATTGGCGGAGTCAGTAGATTAAATACTCTATCTGTGCTCAATTTGCTGAAGTTGCTAATTATACTGTGGTTATGTAAGAGAATATCTTTATTCTTAGGAAATATCTGCTGAAATATTAAAAAGCTATGATCATGATGATATATAATAACTTACTCTCACATGGTTCGGGACCCCACTAAGAAAATGAAAACTCAAGCCACAGAATGAGAGAAAATATTTGCAATATACAAATCTGGCAAAGGACATTTATCCAGAGTATATAAAGAATAAGAAAAATAAATAAATTAAGACACAGACAAAATATTTGAACAGACACTTCCCAAAAGAAGATACATGAATGGCCAACGAGCATGTGAAAAGATTGTCAACAAAGAAAGGCAGATTAAAGCCATAATGAGCTATCGCTCCGTACCCACTAGAATGGCTACAATTAAGAAGACAGACAATACCAAATGTTGGCAAATGAAACTCTCATACATTGCTGGTGGGGATGTTAAAAAGATATACAGTCTTTGGAAAACTGTTTAGCAGTTTCTTACAAAGTGAAATACACATTATCCTGTGACCCCAGAATTCAATCCATGGGTACTGCATTAATTTTTCTACACTGCATAATAAATTGCTACAAACTTAGTGGTTTAAAACAACCCGAATTTATAATCTCACATTTCTCATGGTTCAGGAGTCTGGGTGTGGCTTAACTGGGTCCTCTATTCAGTGTTTCACAGGGCTGCAATCAAGGTGTCAACCATAGTTGCAATTTCATCTAAGGTTTGGGGTCCTCCTCCAAGATTATGTGGTTGTCTACAGAATTCACATCTTTACAGTTGCATAATTCATGGCAGTTCACTTCTTGCAAGCCAGAAGATGGCCTCTCGGACTATTAGACACTCTTTTAAGAGTGCTCGCCTGATTAGGTCAGGCCTACCCAGAATATCCATTTGATTAACTCAAATCAATTAGGGACTTTAACTACATCTGCAAAATCCTTTCACCTTTGCCATATAATGTGACCTAATCATAGGAGTGATCTCTAGTCATATTCACAGGGCCCACCCATATTCAATGGAGGGAATTACACAGGATGCATAGACCAGGGAGCAGGAATCTTGGGGGCCATCTCAGAATTCTGTCTACCATCGATTTTTTTTTTTTTTTTAAGATTCTATTTATTTATTTGACAGAGAGAGAGACAGTGAGAGAGGGAACAGAAGCAGGGGGAGTGGGAGAGGGAGAAGCAGGCTTCCCGCTGAGCAGGGAGCCCGATTCAAGGCTCGATCCCAGGACCCTGGAATCATGACCTGAGCCGAAGGCAGACACCCAATGACTGAGCCACCCAGGCGCCCCTACCATAGATACTTAACTAAGAGAAATGTCATACCTTTCAATATTGTACCACATTTCTTAAATTTTCTGTTCTGTTATTATTATTATTAGTCATTACTTATTTTCTCTTTGCATTTCAGTTTGGTAAGTTTCTATTGCCCTATCTTCACATTCACTGATTCTTTCCTCAGCTGTGTCAAGTTTGTCACTGAGCCCCTCAAAAGCATTCCTAAAAGGGGTCGGGGGGCGCCTGGGTGGCTCAGTTGGTTGAGCCTCTGACTCTTGATTTCAGCTTGGGTCATGATCTCAGGGTCATGGGATCCAGCCCCATGTGGGGCTCCATGCTGGGTGTGGAGCCTGCTTGAGATTCTCTCTCTCTCTCTCCTTCTGCCCCTTCCCTGCCTCTCTCTCTCTCTCCCTGTTGAAAAAGAAAAGAAAGCATTCTTCATTTGTTTTTGTGTTATTTCTAGTATTTCCTTTTGACTCTTTTTTAAAAATATTTTATTTATTTATTTGCCAGAGCGAGAGCACAAGCAGGGGGGAGTGGCAGGCAGAGGGAGAAGCAGGCTCCCGGCTGAGCAAGGAGCCTTACACGGGACTCGATCCAGGACCCCAGGATCATGACCTGAGCCGAAGGCAGATGCTTAACTGAATGAGTCACCCAGGCATCCCTCCTTTTGACTCTTTCTTATAATCTTCCTCTCTGTGATTACATTACCCATCTGTTCCTGCATGTTGTCTACTTTTTCCATTAGAGTCCTAAAGTAACACATCAGAGTTACTTTATTTTTTTATTTTATTTTATTATGTTATGTTAATCACCATACATCATTAGTTTTTGATGTAGTGTTCCATGATTCATTGTTTGCGTATAACACCCAGTGCTCCATGCAATATGTGCCCTCCTTAATACCCATCACCGGGCTAACCCATCCCCCCACCCCCCTCCCCTCGAGAACCCTCAGTTTGTTTCTCAGAGTCCATAGTCTCTCATGGTTCGTCTCCCCCTCCGATTTCCCCCCCTTCATTTTTCCCTTCCTGGTATCTTCTTCTTTTTTTTTAACATATAATGTATTATTTGTTTCAAAGGTACAGGTCTGTGATTCAACAGTCTTACACAATTCACAGCGCTCACCATAGCACATACCCTCCCCAATGTCTATCACCCAGACACCCCATCCCTCCCACCCCCCACCACTCCAGCCACCCTCAGTTTGTTTCCTGAGATTAAGAATTCCTCATATCAGTGAGATCATATGATACATGTCTTTCTCTGATTGACTTATTTCGCTCAGCATAATACCCTCCAGTTCCATCCACGTCATTGCAAATGGCAAGATGTCATTCCTTTTGATAGCTGCATAATATTCCATGGTATATATACACCACATCTTCTTTATCCATTCATCTGTTGATGGACATCCTGGCTCTTTCCATAGTTTGGCTATTGTGGACATTGCTGCTATAAACATCGGGATGCATGTACCCCTTCGGATCCCTACATTTGTATCTTTGGGGTAAATACCCAGTAGTGCAATTGCTGGGTTGTATGGTAGCTCTATTTTCAACTTTTTGAGGAACCTCCATACTGTTTTCCAGAGTGGCTGCACCAGCTTGCATTCCCACCAACAGTGTAGGAGGGTTCCCCTTTCTCCACATCCCCACCAACATCTGTCGTTTCCTGACTTGTTAATTTTAGCCATTCTGACTGGTCTGAGGTGGTATCTCATTGAGGTTTTGATTTGGATTTCCCTGATGCCGAGTGATATTGAGCACTTTTTCATGTGTCTGTTGGCCATTTGGATGTCTTCTTTGGAGAAATGTCTGTTCATGTCTTCTGCCCATTTCTTGATTGGATCATTTGTTCTTTGGGTGTTGAGTTTGATAAGTTCTTTATAGATTTTGGATACTAGCCCTTTATCTGATATGTCATTTGCAAATATCTTCTCACATTCTGTCGGTTGTCTTTTGGTTTTGTTGACTGTTTCTTTTGCTGTGCAAAAGCTTTTTATCTTGATGAAGTCCCAATAGTTCATTTTTGCCTTTGCTTCCCTTGTCTTTGTCAATGTTTCTAGGAAGAAGTTGCTGCGGGTGAGGTCGAAGAGGTTGCTGTGTTCTCCTTTAGGATTTTGATGGACTCCTGTCTCACATTTAGGTTTTTCAACCATTTTGAGTCTATTTTTATCACAGTTACTTTAAATCCTCATAGTTTATTTTATTTTTTATTTTATTTATTTATTTATTTTTTGCGAGAAAGAGCATGAGCTGGGGGGAGAGGGGCAAAGGGAGAGGGAGAGAGAGAACCTTAGGCAGACTCCACACCCAGCACAGAGCCCATCATGGAGTTTGAACTCACGACCCTGAGATCATGACCTGAGCTGAAATCAAGAGTTGGACACTTAACCGACTGAGCCACCCAGGCGCCCCATAAATCCTCATAGTTACTTTAAATTAAGTACTTTAAATCCTGTGTCATATCTGAGTCTGGTTTTGATTACTTTGTTTCTTCAAACTACTCTTGATTGCCTTTTGGCATACCTTGTAATTTTGGGCTGAACCCCAGACATGTTATGTCAGTAGGAAAAAAAGCAAATAGATGTAGTATATGTTAATATGGGTAGAAAGTAGACTGTGTTTAAGGTGTGTTGTCACTAATAGGTATTAAAGGCCTCAAATTGCTCTGGTGTCCTTGTTTTTGTCTCATCTTAATTTTGATCTTCCCCAAGTATTCCTCCTTAGAGAGCATCTGTGTCCTGCAGCTCTTTCAGCTGTAACCCACTGTATACTAGAGGCTGGTTGGTGTGGCAGGAGTTGTGGGGGGCATTCTATACTCTTCTGGTTAAGTCTCAGTCCTTGAGTGGTCCAGCCTCTCTGGGATGTGGCCTTCACAGGTATTTCTGTCCCTCCTCCAGGGCCATAGCTTTTTTCCCCCGCCCTGTCCCCCAGTCCCACCCTAGCTGCAGCATTCCTAATCTATTTCCTTAAAACCCTGTCCCCTTGTGACTGTCTTATTGTTTTTGTTTTTGTTTTTTTTAAAGATTTTATTTATTTATTTGAGAGAGAGAGAATGAGAGATAGAGAGCATGGGAGGGAAGAGGGTCAGAGGGAGAAGCAGACTCCCCGCTGAGCAGGGAGCCCGATGTGGGACTCGATCCTGGGACTCCAGGATCATGACCTGAGCTGAAGGCAGTCGCTTAACCAACTGAGCCACCCAGGCGCCCCTGTTTTTGTTTTTGTTTGTCTTGCTTCTTAAGTGTGATAGGAATTCTGGAGTCAGCTGGAATGGGGGTAGGGAGCAATGCCCTTCTCCCAGGTGGGGTACAGTTTCTGTATCACCCAGGGGTAAAGGTTTTTCCCTGGAAAGGAGGACTTTGTCATGGAGCAGACTTCCAGTGTGTGTGGCAATGGCTCCTCGTCTCTCCAGCCAGCCAGGGCCAGGAAGGCACCTTTCCCTAGGTCCTCACTTTGAGAGACTGATGGAGTTCCCGGAGGGAACAATCATACTCGTTGTGGGGGTCTGCCTTCGACTGTGGCGCCCAGGAGTTTTCTCACTCTCATGCTGGCCCACGTATAGACTCCAGCAATTTGTCAAAATTACTAGTCAAGTAAGTGGTCCTACTATCTATGAAGTCCAGTGCCTTCTGCTCCATGTAAGCAAATCGCAAATGCTGTATCTCTCTATTTGTACCTGTCTCTGCAGATTTAGGGGTGGCTGTTTGCCCTCTGACCTTAGTTCTCTGATGGGTCCCAAAAAAGTCATTCATTTCCAGCTCGCCCAGTTTTTCCTGTAAGGATGGGAGCAATGACTTCCAATCTCCTTACATATCAGAGCTGAAACTGAAAGTCACTTCCCTAAGAGAATGAAAATATATGTCCCCACAAAGACCTGTACACAAATATTCACAGAGCTTTATTCATAACAACCAAAAACCAGGGGGAAAAAAATCTCCATCAAGAAGTGAATGAATGAACACTGTGATATAACCCTACAATGAAATACTACTCAGCAATAAAAAGGAATGAACTAGTAATAGATGCAACAATATGGATGAATCTTAAAGTGCTCTGAGTAAAGGAAGACAGACCAAAAAACTACTACATAATGTACAATTCCATTTATATAAAATTCTAGGAAATGTATTCTAATCTGGAGCACCAGGAATGAGACCAGTAGTTGCCTGAGGCTGGGCAGGGGGCAAGGAAAGACTGTCACACAGAAGGAGGAAACTTTTGGAAGTGATGGATGTGTTCTGTATTATGATCATTGGTGGAGGTTTCACAAGGATATTCATGTGTCAAAACTCATTCAGTTGTATCCTTTCAATGGGTATAGTTTATTGTATGTAAATGATTACTCAGTAAAGTCGATTTTTAAAGTTTCTACCTTTGGTATTAGAGGTTTTCATCCTAACTCTGCTCTCTGCTACTTACCAGCTATGTGACCATGAGCTAGCCACTTGACCTCTCTGAATCTGTTTCCTCATAAGTCAGTACTATTTTGTATAAATTTTGTGACTATTATATAGAATGGCTCACATGAGGCACCTAGTAGAGTATCCAGCACACAGTGAGTTTTTGATAAATAAAAGTGGGTGGATAGGGGCGCCTGGGTGGCTCAGTCGGTTAGGCGTCTGCCTTCAGCTCAGGTCGTGATCCCAGGGTCCTGGGGTTGAGCTCCTTGCTCAGCAGGGAACCTGCTTCTCCCTCTCCCTCTGTCTGCTGCTCCCCCTACTTGTCTCTCTCTCTCTCAAATAAATAAATAAAATCTTTAAAAAATAATAAAAGTAGGTAGGTAAAGAAAGCACCGATGCCAGCCTTTATGAAACAGTAAGTAAGTGTCAGTTTACTTTGCCAATAATTGTCAGCATTTATATTCTTGCAATATACCCTGCTTTAAAGATGACCTGGTTGGTTTCTATCACCATTCCACCCCTTAGGTTCTAACAGGGACTGGAAGCCAACCAAGAGACTTGTGGTAGAGGTTCCAGGCTCGTGGCAGGCTGGGAAAAGAACTAATTTTCGGTGCCCCTTGGGTCACACGCTGGATGCTACCTCTTACTCTGGTTAAAAGACAGGCTCAGAGCCGGC
Source organism: Phoca vitulina (assembly GCF_004348235.1). Taxonomy (NCBI): domain Eukaryota; kingdom Metazoa; phylum Chordata; class Mammalia; order Carnivora; family Phocidae; genus Phoca; species Phoca vitulina. The sequence goes on from NW_022589765.1 coordinate 5,529,001, forward strand.
CTTCTATATCCTCTGGCTATTCCCCACCATGCTCCATGCTCTACAGAGTCATTTCACAAAGAGACAGCCTCGGGGAGATCATCTAGTCCAACGGTTCTCAAAGTGCAGTCCCTACAGCAGCCACCTCAGCATCACCTGGGAATGTATGGAAATGCAGATTCTCAGGCTCCACCTGAATCAGAAACTCTGAGGGATGGACCCAGCCATCTGTGACTTACCAAGCCCACTGGGCGATTCCAATGCACGTGAAAGTCTACGAATCACTTGCACTAGTCCAACATTTCCATTTCACAAATGAGAACACTGAGACCCAGGTGTCCAAGTTCACCAAGTTGCTATCTGATAGAACTAGTGCTCTGACCCTCAACCTAGTCCTCTTTCCAATATGCCACAGAGTTCTAGAAACATGTTTGCTGACTACCAGTGGAAAGGACAGTAAGCTCTTCCTTCTACTAGGAAAGAGCTTAAAATGTTATTAAGTGTTCCTGTAAACTCAGGAAGGTTACCAAACATGTGGAATGAATCAAGTCCAGCCACGTGCATTCCAAAGGCCAACGAGAGACTCTTCCTGCTTTTAGCATTAATTTTACTTCCCTTGACATCAGAGATTCTGGATAACAACCACCTTAAACAAATATTTGCGGTGCTTGGCTCACTCAGCCTGCTGCAAGCAGCCAGAAGCAACACATGCAGCACAGAACACAGACATATTCAGTCCTTTCAGAAACAGCAAATAAAGGGCCCTGAAACCTGGCTCTCTGGGGCGCTGCAAGATGCAGCTAGCACATCTGGCCAGAGAGGCCAGCCACACCTCCACTACCCGAGACAATGGGTAACTGAGTAGCCAGATCTTTTAAAAGGATCCCAATTAGTGGAGCAGTAAGGGACCCAAATACCCAGGCAGGGCCAGGCTGGCCGGGCAGACTACTTCCTTTGATCATGTTGAAACTGATTCATGTGAAAGGGAGAGGGTCTGGAAACCATTCACCTGAGTTCTTCAGCGCTTCGAGTACCATCGCCCTTACCACAAGATCCAGAAAAATCCGAGATGCAGGGCATGGGAGGGTATCTGAGCAACAGTTTTAGAACAGTTAGAACTAGAATATGCAGTATGTCACCGCGGCTCCTGGGGGGCTCAGTTGGTTGAGCATCCAACTTTTGACTTGGGCTCAGGTCATGATCTCAGGGTCGTGAGATGGAGCCCCACGGTCGGGCTCTGTGCTGGGCGTGGAGCCTGCTTGTCCCTCCCCCTCTGCTCCTCTCAAGTAAATAAGTAAATAAAACCTTTTTTTTAAATTAAGAAATAAAATATGCAGTATGCCACCACTGAGGCACCAGAAATTACTCAGGGTCAAGTTAGCGCAGAATACATAAAACAGTTCTGCCCATAAACCACCCATAGAGAACAAGACATCAGGAACAGGTTCAAAGTTGGGGAGGTAAGGAAGGAGGGACTCTTTGCTCGTTCCTTCTCTTGCCAGAAGGATCTTTCCTTCTCTTCAGTTTCCTAAATCTATGATTCTACAACTTCCTTTTACACGTTTTTTTCCCCCTTCTTCCAGCCTTTCTTCTCCATGCCTCCCCTCTCCTCTACCTTGTTCCTTCTCTTAGACTCACTCTCCTCCAAGTACAATCCTGTCCTAGGCCCAGACAAGCAGCCTGAAATTCGGGTGTGGTCTGCCAGCTACCCCTGTCCCATGGCAAGACCAGGGAGAAGCACTGGTTAGTCCCACACAGCTGCCAGGGGACTGGGAATCACGCAGCTTGCCCAGGGCCAAACACAGCCTCTTTGCAGCCCTCTTTGGGCCAGACTGGCCCTGTTCTGACCAAACTCCTAGGCAGACAGGTATAGAAATGGGCATTGTCACCATCTTTGCCTTGTACCCCCCGAAATGCACTCCTGTCACACTTCCCCTAAGTACAGAGCCCCCATAGCCTCCATGAGAGTAACTCTGTCCCCTTCCTGTTGGGACTTGATATTTGGACTGTCAGCTCTGCCCTCCCACCCCAAGAAGCTGGATTTTATACCATTTTCCCCTTCCTCCTAATCGAGGTTTTATTCCTCGGCTCCCTAGTGCGTGCTCCCAGCATGCCCTTGTGGCTCGATCAATACCCTGCTGGGGCTGAATTATAACCGCCTTTCTCCCACCTTTCATTTCTTTTCTCGCCCCTTCCTTTTTTTCCATCCCCTCTCTCTTTTACTTTCATCCCTGCTGTCTAGACGCTTCTCCCTCCCTCCTGTCCCTTCCTTTTCTGAATCCCTTCCCCCCACCATAATTATGGCACATTTAGTGTTCTACATGAACAAGACAGAACAATCACTCTGTGAACAGGATCCGGGGACTGAAGTGTCTCCTTATGACCTTGACCATTTTACACAACCAATTCTCAAAGAAGATGGATTAATCAAGGTTGATTTGAACCTGCTGCCCCCTGTCAGAGTCTCTGAAGCTGATCTTCCCGACGCAACAATTTTCCATTTTAACAGAGGCTGTCAGGGATGAGGATGTTAAGACAGTCAAGTGCTCTTTGCTTCCCTCCAGCCACCAAAAAGCAATTTTCGCTAATGCTAGTGAGGATTACATTAAAATTGTGTAAAAGAAAGACATGACCTCATTTTTTTTTTTTTTTTGTCAACTGGTGCTCAGCAGGGCTGTGAAGGTGCTCTCTCCCACCAGCTCTAGCTACCGAGGCTGACCTGAAATGTTAAAAACTCAGGGGTTGAGTGGAATCATTCACTTTGGATCACCATAACCTGTTACCATTGGGTGAGCCTAAAACCTCACTGACCCGACCTCTCCCAGACCATTTTTCATGCTTCTTGGAATTCAGGATAACTTTCCATTTCAGATCTTTGGAAGGAAGGAGGCTGGTCCAAATTGATACAAAGTTTAAATTTGTTGGTGATTCCCAACTGATTCTGATCAATTGATACATCCAAAACATCCAGCCTTCCAGTACTATAATTTGCCTTCTTAATTTAAAGCACAGAGTGTGACTTTAAGTGTCCCCCTCCCCACCAATCACTGCCAGGGAGAAGTCCTCAAGAGGCCCTAAGAAGAAATGATAAAGCAAAGAGACCCTCTAATCACATACACACTCACTTTTAAAACCCCAAAACATTTCACTTGCACATCATATTCTCTCTCTTTTTTATATTATACACTTAAGTAAAACAATTAGCTATACCAGTAAAGTGTCAAAAGAACTATAAAGCCGGATCTGCTACTAGATCTTCTATATGATCTTGTGTTTTTAGACAAGAATCCCTGAAAATGACATGTCCCATGTTTCTAGTAAAAGAGACCATATGGGTACAGTTTGTTTTCAGTTAAAAAACAAAACAAAACAAAACAAAACAAAACAAAACAACCTCCCTACTTTTTCAAATAACTACTTAAGCCCCAAGAAGGCCTTCATCAAATCAGATCCCCATTTGCTCAAACTCTTCTCTATTTAAAACTAGCAGTGGCCAAACTGACCATGGGTTCTGTTCCTTGGCTCTGGTAGTCTAACTTGCCCAAAGGATTATGTGCAGTGCACAGCTGGGGCTTTCCTACCCAGGGAAGGCAAATTACTACTCATTCCCAAATCCTGACCTTGATACCTGGGTTAGGATTCTCCCTAGGGCAGCCCCCTAACTTCTTTGTGCATTATGTTCTTTTATCTTCCAGTATTAGCTATGTCATCGTGTTCCTTTATCTTCCAGTAGTCATTCATTCACTCAAATATTTATAGAATGCCTGCTATGTGCCCGTCTACTGGCTAGGCACTAATGCTCATTGCAATGAGCAAGGCAGTCACAATGTCTTCCCTTAGTTTACAATCCAGTGTCCTCCTGGGTCTGCTGTCTGTTTGATTCTTGGACCAGACTCCTTTCCTCAGTCCCGTCCTTAACCCAGGTGTTTCTACTCTATTCCTTAGACCAATTGTGGGCATTGAATCCAGTCCACAGGGGTCTCCTGCCTTAACCCCAGGCCTGAGACCCAAAGCCTGGCCAGAAGGATCTTGATAGGCCAGAAACAAAGAGGCCAGACAGGTCACCATTACCCCTTGATCTGGTTCTATCTTTTTCCCAGTCATGATCTATCTACATCCAGATTCCTGAAACTCATGTCCCAGGAATCTGATGGCCAGGACTGTGCTTGTTCCTTTGTCTCTGTGTTCCCTAACACTACCCAGTCAATCACTGGACCTGCATGGAGCCTTGTACATTCAAATTAGTAGATGGTCATAACACCCTGAAGTTGGTTTCAGACCTGTAAAGATAGACATCATTCAAAACCTGTATGAGTCAGCGTCCCATCAGGAATTAAACGGCATACTCAAAATGAGTATTTTGGAGAGAGAGGGTTAGTAAATTATTCATAAAGGTGCAGACAGGGCGCCCAGGGCTAGTAACAGGAGATGGGGATGCCTTTATCATCTAGGCAAGAGGCCTTTGATGTCATTCCTACAGGACAGCCTCCCGAGGCTGAGTGTGGGATGGAGAGGGATGGAGGGAAGATCTGAAGGGGCAGGTGGAAGCTATCCAGCACAGAACTTCTCATTCAGATTTTGCAATAATTCAGAGGAGCAGAGATCAAGGTCTTGTTCGTTGGACTGTGAAAACTGGCTTTGTTAACCAAATGAGCAGGATAAACTAAACGGCAAAAAAAGAGCTTTTAATCCTTTGGAAGAAAGTAAACATTTTCAGACATTTTTAAACTATGAAAGAATCCATTTGCATAGGACAATGAATAAAATTTTTCTTATCTATTTATTAAAATAGGTCTCACTTTGACACTTTGTTAGCATTAGCTCATGTTAGTAAATGTGACTGAAAGGAATGGAACTGTATTGATTGAAAATAGCCTGGAAAAAAAAAAAAAAGAAAAAGAAAATAGCCTGGATTTTGGATTTAAAACTATTTCAGGTTGGTTTCCTTGCAGCCCCCCCAAATAAAAAGTAGGTATACCAAATTAAGGAGGTTTAATGCTTATAGTAATGTAACACTGTTACCAATGAATGAAAAATTGTCTGCAGTCCACTGGAAGAGCATAACAATAAGAAAAGGAGCTGACATTGGGGCCCTTGCTTTTATTTTTTTTAAGAGCTATTTATTTATTCTGAGAGAAAGAGAGAGAGAGAGCATGAGCAAGAAAGGCAGAGGGAGAGAGAATCTCAAGCAGACCCTGCGCTGAGCGGGACACCCGATGCGGGGCTCCATCTCACGACGCTGAGATCATGACCTGAGCCAGAGTCAAGAGTTGGATGCTTAACTGACTATGCCACCCAGGCGCCCCGGGGCCCTTACCTTTTTTAAAAAATAATAATAATAAATGCACCTCGTTCCCAGAGCTTCCATCACACAGCCCAGGCTCCTGACTTCCCCTCTGCCCGCATTGCTGACCCTGAGCAGTCTCCCCAGACTGCCCACGTGGTAAGGCTGAGGCCCTGTCTAAAGCTCCACAACTAGTCACAACAGAGTCTACGATAGACAAACTCTGATCACTGAGGCTGATCCTCTCAGTGTCAGACACATTGGCTTGGCCATTTATTAGCTGTGCCACTTCGCGCGAGTTATTTACTCTCTCCGAGCCTCACCTTCTTCAACTTTAAAACGGGGACAATGATAAGTCTACATCATCAGTTGTTACAGGGATTACATAAGACAATGTCTATAAAACACCTAGCACAGTGCCCGGCACATTATAAGTGCACAATAAAAACCATTATTTTTCTACTCAGACACAAGAGCTAATGCGAAGAAAAGGAGGGAAAAAAGCAGGGGTGAGGAGTGGGTTACCTTTCAATTAACTAGAATGTTACATTGCCCAGACTCCCATTCCCCAAAGGGTGCCATTAAGTCCACATTTGTAGTATTGATTTTTTCCAGGACAACGAACATTCTACACATTAAGCATCTCTACCTCCCGCTGCCGTTTCACAGGTGGCTGCTATAATAAGATCTCCACTCACATCAACGCAGGTCTTTATCTCCTTCTCTGTCAAAAGCAGGAGGTAAAACAGGACAAAAGACCTAGGTCACTACTGGGGTGTGGGGGAGGGATGTGCCTAAGAAGCTTCAAGAAATAGACTAGGAAGGGGACCTGAGGTGGAATAAGAGACAAAAGAGGAAGAGATTCAAGTTGCCACGGTGTGTTCGGCTCTTAATCCAGAGAAAACACATCCGTACACGTTAGGCACACTCTCACATCTGATTTATTTCTCCCTTTATCCTTGTGGCGCAAAGTCCAGGGTCACGAATTTCCCCACTCCCCCATCCCCACAAGAGGAGAGGATAAGAGGGGATAAGAACGCGTAGGCCAATCTGAATACTCCCCCAGCCCCCAACATAGCCTCCCTCCTTCCATCCTTGCCACTCTGTAGTCTATCCTCCACATAATGGCTCCTGATCTAGTCTGTTGCCCTGCAGCAGATGATGCCCCTCATCTGCTCAAACCCATCCAGTGTCTTTTCATCTCACTCAAAGTAAAAGTCCTAGTCCTGGGGCACCTGGGTGGCTCAGTCGGTGAAGCGTCTGCCTTCGGCTCAGGTCATGATCCTGGGGTCTGGGGATTGAGCCCCAGGTCGGGCTACCTGCTCAACGGGGAAGCCTGCTTCTCCCTCTGCCTCTCCCTCTGCCCCTCCCCACCGCTTGTGCCCTCTCTCTCTCTCTCTTTCTCAAATAAGTAAATAAAATCTTTTTTAAAAAAAGTCCTAGTCCTTACAATGGCCTACAAGGCCCTAAGCAACTTGCCCGCCCCCAACCACCTTCCCCTTCACTTCCCTCCAGCCACACTTAGGCTCCTTGTTTTACCTAGAACACCAAGCACACTCCTGACTTGAGCTCTCTGCATTGGCTATTCCTTTTGCCAAGAATACTCTTCCATGCATCTGCAATGGTTCACCCCAGCAACCTCTTTCAGGTCTTCATTAATTGTCCCTTTCTCTGTGAAGTTTTCCTCGACCTCTCTTGGACTAAATGTTTGTGTCCCCTGGCCAAAATGTATATGTTGAAATCCTAACCCTCAATGCGATGGTATTAGGAGGCAGGGCCTTTGGGGGGTGGTTTAGGTCATGAGCGTGGGGCCCTCATGAATGGGATTAGTGCCCATATAAATAAGACCCCAGAGAGTTCCCTCACCCCTTTTGCCACATGAGGACAATGCGGGATGACAGCTCTCTATGAACCAAGAAGCAGGTCCTCACCAGACACCAAATCTACCAGCACCTTGATCTTAGACTTCCCAGCCTCCAGAACTTTGAGAAATCAATATTTGTTATTTAAGCCACCCAGTCTATGGTATTTTTTTATAGCAGCATAAAGGGACTAAGACAACCACCCCAATCCAAACTGCATAACATACCACCCCTGCCATCCCCTATCCCCTCTTCCTTACTTTATTTTTTTCTATTGTATTTATCATCATATCAAAAGAATATATATTTAATTATCTTATTTATTGTCTAATTTTCCCATTAAAAAATAAACCTCATGGGGCGCCTGGGTGGCTCAGTTGTTAAGCATCTGCCTTTGGCTCAGGTCATGATCCCAGGGTCCTGGATTGAGCCCCGCATCTGGCTCCCTGCTCTGCAGGAAGCCTGCTTCTCCCTCTCCCACTCCCCCTGCTTGTCTCTCTCTCTCTCTCGCTGTGTCTCTCTCTGTCAAATAAATTTTAAAAATCTTAAAAAAAATAAAAAATAAAAAAACCTCATGATGGCAGGGATTTTCGTCTCTTGGCTATCTTTTTTTAAATTATTATTATTATTATTATTATTTTAATAAACTCTACATCCAATGTGGGGCTCAAACTCATGACCTTGAGATCGAGAGTCACATGCTCTACTGACTGAGCCAGCCAGGCACCCCTCTGTTTGTTTTTTTTTAATTAATATACAGTGTTAGATTAGTTTCATGTTGTCTTTTTTTTTAAGATTTTATTTATTAATTTGAGAGAGAACATGAGGGGGGAGGGGCAGAGGGACAAGCAGACTCCCCACTGAGTGCAGAGCCCTATGCAGGGGCCTGGCAGTGGGAGGGGGGCTCAATCCCAGGACCCCGAGATCACAACCTGAGCCAAAGTAACACACCCAACCGACTGAGCCACCCAGGCGCCCCAGTTTCATGTTGTCTCTTGGCTATCTTCATGGCTGTGTTCCCAGGACCTATAACAGTGCCTGGCCTGTGATAAACACTCAATATTTGTGGAATGAGTAAATTCACATAGTTTCAAGCAGTGGTTCCCAGCTCTCGCTGTACATTTGGAATCACTTGAGTAGAGGGCTTTTAAAACCTACTGATATCCATTAAATTTGAATCTTTGGGAGTAGGGCCCAAGAATCCTTTTTTTAAAAAGCTAAGCAGGTGATCCTAATAGGCAGCCAGCATTAACTCCTGGTTCAAAAAGTCAAATAGCCCTTAATATCTTATGAATAACAGGGACAACCCCTCTGCAGAGGAAACCAATAAATATTCATTAAAGAATCTGGATGAGATCAGGTTCAAATGATCACCAAGGGGAAAAAACCAAAGGGGGCAGTCAGTGGAGTATGGTCAAGGCAGCGTTGCGGAGAATCATGGAGTATGCTACGGTTAAGAGGTGAGACAGACCGTACCTCCATGTGCACCTGTGCCTCCATGGAATCAACTAGGGTCCACGAACCAGCTTTCAGTTTTAGAGATTAACAAACTATTTTGTCAGCCCATTCAGAGGGGATCTTCATGAGGGATCAACTCCCATTCACCAAACTCACAATAGACTAATAACACAGGCTACATTATTATGCAACTACACGACTAATTCACGGTGCCATAGCCCTGACAGAGAGGAGGGCCATACAGAGATGGAGTACTTACTGGATGCAGAAGTTTTAATTTAGGGGGAACGAAGGGGAGAGAAGGCAATCTGAAAGGGGGCACTGCTCAGGTAGGCACTTCTCAGAGAGAGGCATGCCATGTGGTAAGCATCTGGAGCCACTATAGGGAGCCTCTGCTTTGCCTAAGCTTTTAACCCTGTTTTTAACAAGTGCTTAGAGGTGCCAAATACCTGGTGGTGGGAGGAAACAGGGATGCATCAAAGGGAGAAAAATAAGTTTGCATTTCCCCTTGAAAAGGGAAAGCAGGGGAAAAAAGCATGGTGGTGGTGGGGAAAGAAGTTGAATACTAACTACCATTTTTAATTAGGCACATATTATCTCATTTAATTCTCCCACCAGCACTTCGAGGAAGGTACTATTATTCCCTTCTATATGCAAGAAACTAAGGCTCCGAGAGGTTAAATCGGTTGCCCAAGATCACACAGTTGGTAAGTAGTAGAGGCCGGATGCCTCTAAAGCCCATGCCTCAACCCAGTTGTCCCCAAATGTTTTTGTTCATGAGAATCACCTGACGAGCTTGTATGAAATGCTAACTGCTGGGCCCCAACCCCTGAGATTCTGATTTGGAGGGTCTAAGGGGAGCCCAATCTGCATGTCAGAAGCCCCACTTCCCCTCTGCCTGGGTACTTATGGGGCAAGTGGTCCTTTGTGAGGACTCACAGCTCTCCTGTGTGTGTGAATGCCCTTGGGCAAGGAAGATGCCTCCTCCCTCTTCACCGCATAGCCAGGTTAGAATTTAAAAGAAGCTTAAAGCATGATTCTCTTGTGCTCTTTGATCCTCTTCCACTTCCTGGAGTTGCTTGATGAGTTCAAAGGCCCTTCACAGTGAACTCAGATCCGGGACAAAGTGCACACATGTCTTTTAGTGAAGCATCTATCCTAGCAGGCTCACGTCCCAGGAGAAGGGGATGAGCTCTCCTTCAACGTGAGGCCCCTAAATTAGGGGTGACAGGGGGCCCTGTTGCAGATCGAGTCACCCTGAACATCCTCAAGAAGAGAGCATCTGTTTGGCCTTGAACTGGGTTGTTTGCTCTGCACCCCTCCCTACAGCTCTCTCTGCACAAGTCCCAGGAGGGAGAAGCATACATTGGATCCCTGAGAACTGGCTGTTTTAAGGAGTGCAAAAGTCTTCCCAGCTGCTAGGAACCGGCCCTGCTGGCCTCTGGTGGGCGGGTGTCTCTTCTCTGCCAGAAAGCTGTTCTTTTCCTGGCCTCAGTGAAATCACCTGCATTTGGATTTAATTCTGCTTTGGCTCTCCCTCAACACACTGTTCTCACCCTCAGCTCCCCAGAAAGCCAGCCCCCTCTCTTCCTCTCAGCTTCTCCTTGACTCCACTCCCCCAGGCCAGGTTTCTGGGGGCACGCACGTTGTAAGATCCTTGGTGGCTCAGGGTTGAAGCATTTCATTAAAGAAATGGCCCAAGTGGGGAAGCTCACCCTTCCACTCCTTCAGAAAAGATGAAACCATTCAACTCATGGAGCACAAGTAGCGTAGAGGACTCAAAACTCCGTTCTGCCACTCTGTGTAAGACGTCCTTTCATCTTTCCGCCCATTTCTTTGTGTACAGAAAAGGGATAGCATCTATTGTGCTTGAGTATGAGAAGGATTATACTTTTAAAAACCTGAATATCAAAGCACCTGGCACATAGAGGCTCAATAATAATATCAACAATAAATAGCTACTACTTATGAAATACTTATTACATGCCAAGCACTCTTCCATTCCCCAAATTTGGATAAATTCATTTAAGTTACAGGAACCCTCCGACTTAAGTACCTTTATCCACTTTACAGATGAGGAAACAGGTTCAGAGGAGTGGAGCAAATTGCCCAAGGTCACAAAATGAGTGTGAATCAGAGTTGACAGTCAGACCTGAGTCTGTGACTCCAAGGCCTGATGCTGGTACTGTTATTGTCCTTGTTTCCTAAGGAGCTGCTGTATGCAAATCACGCAGACAGTTTTGAAGACCACAAAGGGTAAGTACACAGGGGGACTGTCCTCAGTACGTTCACAGTCTGAACCAGATACGGGGACGAGGCCTATGCATGAAAGAGAGACTAATACGAGGTAGTTCTGCCAAGTGCCCACACGTGGTTCAGAAGTCCAAGGAGGAAGAGGATGCTGGGAGACACTCCTCCATGGGTCTGTTGTGTTCCTGTATTTCTCGTTGGCTATGCCAAACAGGCAAGGCCCTGACCACTCTTTATCTGGACATTTCTCAGGGTTATGTATTGCAGCTGGCAATTTTGTGGAAGGAGTTAATGTCACCCCCTGGGACAAAGAGGAGGCAGGCTTACCGCTTGCTATAAAATGCTGGGTTCCCTAAGCTCAGTGCCCCGCGGCTGTGATGTAAACCGATTATGTGTAAAGCATGCATATGGGGCCCTCTGTGTTATCCCTGTGGGATTTGGTGACAAGGGCAACTGTCACAGACGAGCCAATGACCATGCCGCTTGCTGTGCTATGAGCAATACAGTCTGTTATCTCTGATCCAGGAGTCTCCTATTTTCTTCCAGCACCCATGAAACAGCAACAGGCTAAATTATGAGTTTGTAAGTAGGGTAAAATCAAATCCCAGACCTGACAGAAGACCTGAGAAGCTGTGATGTACCACACACACTTTTAGGCATTGGACATATAGCAGTGAACAAAAGAGACAAAAGTCCTCTCTCCCAGCACATATGCTCTACAGGGGTGGACAGACAAGGGTACAAATAAACAAGAGGATTCGAGATTGTGATCGGTGTTCTGCAAAAAATAAACAGGGGTAGGGGCGCCTGGGTGGCTCAGTCGTTAAGCGTCTGCCTTCGGCTCAGGTCATGATCCCGGGGTCCTGGGATTGAGCCCTGCATCGGGCTCCCTGCTCCGCGGGAAGCCTGCTTCTCCCTCTCCCATTCCCCCTGCTTGTATTCCCTCTCTCGCTGTGTCTCTCTCTGTCAAATAAATAAATAAAATCTTTAAAAAAATAAAATAAAATAAACAGGGGTAAATGAGCCTCGCTGTCCTCATCTGTAAAATAGGGCCAGCATTAATACCTACTTATCGAGATCATTGTGACTACCTGGCTCACGGAAAGGTCAACAAATAGGAATTTTCATTATTATTCCTCCTTCCTTCTCCCCATGAAGATGAGGAAAGAAAGTGGCTTCTTGCTGTGCTTCGCTAGAGCTGTCTCCCCCAGCTGCTGCCCAGGGCTGCCTTATCCAGGGCCCGCAGGGCCCAGCTGGGCTGGTGAGCGCTGTCGATGCGGACACACAGAACACAGCAAGCCTCTGCGCCCCTCCTCCCGCTTCTACCACCCCAAAGCAGCTGCGCCCCCACCCCCAGCCCCTCCCCACCCTGGTGCTGCTCCCGACAGCAGCCTTTCCAGCCTATTTCCTCCTCTCCAGCCTCTCCCCAGCACCTGTGTCAACACGAAGCTCACTGACAGACCCCACTCCAGCCAAGATGCAAGAGACATTAGCAGATGGTAATTCGGCCATGTAAAGGGCCTGAGTCCCGGGTTTCTTTCGGAGCCATCACACGAGAAACTATGTTGAGGACCCATTTTGTTCCATGAATGCATCCCTCCCTGTCAATACCTCACCCAGACATCACTCTGATACTTCTGTCTCCCTAGCGAACAAATAGCCGGCCTCCAATTACTCGGACCCATTCGCAGCACGCACTGTGTTCGAGCGATGGTTGGTGATCAAGTGGCTAATTCACAATAATGATGGCGCCGGACACCTCATGTCTGTGTTGCAGGCTCTGCTTCCATGTATTATATTTTCAAGGTCTTTCTGAGAGCTTCGAAAGAGACCTTCATTATAAGGGCATGTACCCCTTGTTCTGAGAGGTCTGGAGCTGGCTTAGTCTGCCTTGGCACCAAGATTTCCCGAGCTGCATGGAACCTGAGCTTCCCCGGGCCTTGGCAGCCTGTGGGGGTATAAAAAGTCACACTACCAGTCAGCTCCCAAATGTTACAAGCTCTTGCCTTGACCTCTCACGCAGAACGTAGCCTGAATATTATTAGTGCATCGGGGCTATCCGCTCCCTACCAGGGCCCGCTGCCGCTGCGACCCTTGGTTCGGGTGCAAAGGCCCTCTGTGTCTGCCGGGCACGACCATCTGCTGCTACAGCGGAGGCCCGGGGGCCCTTGAAATGCCAAAGCCACCATGCCGAGCGTTCCTGTAGATGAAGGAGAATGCCTCTTCCCTTTTGATACCCTTTGCTACAGAAAACCAAGCACGCTTGCTTGCTTATGTGCTGATGTCCTACTAAGGTTTTGTTGGGTTTTCCTTAGCGACTCCTCCCTTCTCCTCCACTTCCTTTTTCTCAAAAGATTCAGAAATGATTTGAAAGGCAGCTGGGCTAGGAGACACACACATCTGCATGCAGAATGTCCCCTTTCCTCCCAAGAGGAAGGATTTCTTTTTTTTTTTTTTAATATTTTATTTATTTGACACAGAGAGAGACACAGCGAGAGAGGGAACACAAGCAGGGGGAGTGGGAGAGGGAGAAGCAGGCCTCCCGCTGAACAGGGAGCCCGATGCGGGGCTCGATCCCAGGACCCTGGGATCATGACCTGAGCCGAAGGCAGACGCTTAACCACTGAGCCACCCAGGCGCCCTGAAGGATTTCTTAGTAGGTCCAGCTCACTGTACCTGGTTTTTCATTTGGCGTGAAGCACATAAATCCAACTCCAATCCTGTGCATATTCTTCAACACACCAGCATCACCTATGCAACTCCTTTCTCCTTCTCCCTACAAGGGCTAAGTTAAAAGAGAAGGAAGGGAGAAAGAAGGAAGTGCAAAGGTGGGGACACCCACGCGGCCTTATGTCTGGTTTCCACTAGTACTGAGTTCTTCAAAGGCTGTATACTTATGTCAACTTCAAAGGGCACAGGAGAATGTGTGATGGCAGCTTCTGGTCAGAAGCAAAAGGTTTTCCATCTTCTCATAAGAGACATTCAAGATGAGGCAGGAGAGTATCAACTGAAAGACTGTGTAGGCTATTTCAGGATTGGATCGGGGAGGGAGGTTCAGTAAATGGCCCTCAAGGAGTGTTATAAGCCTGAGGATGGAGAAATTATTTAGAACAATATACCGTTGCCCAAAGTATGTTAGGCAAACCACCAGTGAGATGCGAGACGATTGTTAGTCATACCCAAATGAACCTTTATAATTAACAGTTACAGGTCTATTATTACAGTTTTATTTAGGGCACTTGATACTGGATTTCACTTTATGATAGTAACATTTCCTTTTAACAAAAATTTATTTATATATAAAAAAAAGCAAGTCGAGGAGCGCCTGGCTGCCTCAATTGGTAAAGCATGTGACTCTTGATCTTGGGGTTGGAAGTTCGAGCCCCACGTTGGCTGTACAGATTATTTTTTTTAATATTTTATTTATTTATTTGACACAGAGAGAGCACAAGTAGAGGGAGTGGCAGGCAGAGGGAGAGGGAGAAGCAGACTCCCTGCTGAGCAGGGAGGCCGACGCGGGGCTCGATCCCAGGACCCCGGGATCATGACCTGAGCCGAAGGCAGACGCTTAACCCACTGAGCCAGCCAGGTGCCCCCAGATTACTTTAGAAAATAATAATAAAATATTGGAGCACCTGGCTGGCTCAGTCAGTAGAGCATGCAACTCTTGATTTCGGGGTCATGAGTTTGAGCCCCATGCTGGGCGTACAGCCTACTTAAAAATAATAATAATAACAAATTTTTTTAAAAAGCAGGTTGACTCAAAACTATCAAGGAAATAATAGTATAGACAGTGCATGATATGGCAAAAATCCTGAAGGTGGTATTTGAGAGACTGAAGGCTGAGAAATGATGGGGTCATGGTTTCAAGCTTGATCTATGAAGTCAGACAGACCTGGGTTCCAGTGCTCGCTCTACCACTTACCAGCTGGCTGATGTTGAGTGGACACGGATGTGCTTAGCATAGTGCTGGGCCCATATTACTCATTTCTAACACTCACTGAGTACTTACCACCTACAAGGCTCTGAGCTAAGGTTTCTATATACAGTATCTCATTTAATCTTCCTAACACTTATGAGATAAGTACTATCATCATCTCTTTTTACAGACGAAGAGTATGAATCAGCAAGGTCAAGTAGCTTGCTGTGACCAGGCCACTGGGAAGTGGCATTAGGATTTTGGCCCTGACCTGTCAGCCTCCGAATCCTGCGACTTTCTCCACTACTGCGACACACTGCTTCGAGTAGTAGATACGACTCTATCCATTGGCAAGTGAGGAGCTTCCATGAGACTCTTCTATCTCCAGGCATTTCCTCTGCTGACCTATGAGCATGGAATTCCCATTTTTAGGTGCTCCTTTGGATTATGGACAATAATAATAAGGTTATATGGGATTTCCCTTTGTTTTTTTCTTGTTTGTTTTTGATGGACTTTTTAAAAAAGCAGTTTTAGATTCAGAGCAATATTGAGGGGAAGATACAGAGATTTTCCATACACCCCCTGCCCCTATAGTGCATAGCCTCCCCAACTATCAACGTTCCCTACCAGAGTGGTACATTTGTTACAACTGATGAATCTACACGGACACATCATCATCACCCAACAGCTATAGTTTACATTAGGGTTCACTCTTGGTGTTGGACATCCTGTGGATTGGGATAAATATATAATGACATGTTTTGTATTAACATGGATGGCATTACATACCATACAGAGCAGTTGCATGCCCTAAAAGTCCTCTTTTCCTCCTCACCCTTCTTTCCTCCCCCAACTCATTACATGAGGTCTTTTTTAAGAAAGAGGAAGAAACAATAGCTACGTATATTGAACACTTATTTTTCTAAGTGTTATATATGTATTATCTCATTTAAACCTTATGCCAGGTTGCCTGGGTGGCTCAGATGGTTAAGCGTCTGCCTTCAGCTCGGGTCATGATCCCAGGGTCCTGGGATCGAGTCCCGCATCGGGCTCCCTGCTTGGTGGAGAGCCTGCCCCTCTCTCTCTCTCTCTCTCTCTGTCTGTCTCTTATGAATAAATAAATAAAATCTTAAAAAAAAAAAAAAACAACCTTATGCCAGCCCTATAAACACCATTTTACAAGTGAGGAAGCTAAAAGTCAGAGAGGTTAAGAAATAGATTCCGAGTCACACCATGGCAGAGCCAGCATTCAAACCTGGACAGTCCTGGGTGGCTCAGTTGGTTAAGCGACTGCCTTCGGCTCAGGTCAAGATCCTGGAGTCCCGGGATCGAGTCCCACATCAGGCTCCCTGCTCAGCAGGGAGTCTGCTTCTCCCTCTGACCCTCCTCCCTCTCATGCTCTCTGTCTCTCATTTTCTCTCTTGCAAATAAATAAAATCTTAAAAAAAAAAAAAAAAGAATTAAAAAAAAATAAAACTTGGACAGTCTGATTTTAGAGTCTGCTCTCTTAACCACTATTGCTAAGGATAGTACAAAAGGAACATAGGGAAAGAGAAGAGGGAGAGACTGTCAAGGCCCCATACAAGCCCCCTTCTCTGGCCTAGGACAAGTTGGGGGTCAGAGAGAGAGGAGCCAAATTCCTGGGGAACCAGCCTTCTTCCCTAGCCTCCAAACTGCCCCAAGGAGGTAGCACTGCCATGAATCACAGGCCTGAGGGGCAGACTCATGGATCCTTCTGTGGGGATCAACACCTACCTTCCAGGCTCCACTCTTTCTTTTAACTTTTTATTTGGAAAGTAGGAAGAATAAAAAAAAAAAAAAAAAAAGAACAAAGAACACTCACATATTCTTTAGCCTTTACCAAGATTCACCTAATATTAATTAGGTGATCATTCTCAGTGTGTGCGTGTGTGTGTGTGTGTGTGTATGCACATACACACAGTTTTTTCTGACCTATTTGAAAATAAGTTACATATACCATAGCCCTTTCCCTCTAAATACTTCAGTGTGTATTCCTAAAAATAAGGATATTCTCTTATATAATAATCAACTTCAGTAAGTTCAACATTGATACGATATTTTATGTAATCTACCATCTGTATTCAAATTTGTTGGTTGATGCAGCCTTTCTTTGTCTTTTAGGACACTGGCATTTTTGAAAAATACAGTCCCTTCCCTTTTTTAAAAAAAATATAACAGTCCTCATTGGGGGTTTTTCTGATGTTTCCCCCTGATTAGATTCAGATTGTGCATTCCCAACTGGAAAACTGCATAGGCGATGTTATGTTTTTCTCAACAGTATCACATCTGGAGACACACCATGTGCATCTGTTCTTCACTGGTTGTATTAATTTTGATTATGCAGCCAAGGTGTTGTCCAATTTCTCCACCGTGTGATTACTTAGTTTTTCTCCTTTGTAAGTAATAAGCACTTTAAGAACACGCAAATATCCTGCTCCTCATAAAATATTTCCCCTAGAGTTAGCATCCATTGATAATGGTTACCTGATCCAGTATTTACTATGATGGCTGCAAAATGATGATTTTCCAACTTGAGCACTCTTTTACATGTCACTGGGCCCTGAGTATTCTGCTTACTCTTGTAACCAAGAGACCTCCCTTCCTCCCTGTTTATTCATCTCTTTACTGTCAGTATGGGCTTAGGGATTCCAGTTTTTTCCAGTGGTTTATAATTCATTAGTGTACTTAATTATTTCAGTCCTCAAATTATCCCAGATTTGGCCAAGACTTCCCTCTTGAAAGCCTAGGGTGACGCACCTAAGAGGCTGGAGTTGTCCTGCCCTGGAGAACAAGGCAGCCAGGGCGAAGTGCCTCCGTGAGAGCTGATCCAGGGCTCGCCCTGGACCCCAGGGCTGATTTGATAGCTGTGTGTGGAAAATCACTTTATAAAGTGCTGCCCAAATGCCAGCTAAGCGTCCTCCAGCCCTAAATGCAGGTGGTTAGCTACATGTCAGAGTGTCCTGGTCTGACAGTGCTGACGAGTCTTTAACCCCAGTCTGGCCGACAGTCTGGCTCAGTCCCCACCAGGCCTTTCTTCTTAAGCCTTACCTGTACCATTCGTTGTCAACCCAGCCCTCATCATCTGAGATGAGAAGACAACTTATTTCTACCTCAGGTAGCCTAACAGCGTCTCAGAATCACTGCACCCCAGGCTGCACTGAGAACTGAACAGAAGGGCAGAAATTATCCCCACCCTATCCCACCCCCTTCTTTTCACCTGCCCATAAAACCACCCAGGGGTCTGTGTCTCTCAAACAGCAACCTGAGCTCAAGACCTTGGAAAGAAGACTTAAGGGCCATGGAGGGTAGGATGAGTCTTCCCAGGAGCCTCAGTCTTAAGGGTGCCAAACTGCCCTTCAGTGCCGGGAACAGGCTAGGACAGGTCAGTTAGCAATAAACCCTCCCGGGCCCAACTCCAAACAACACACAGGGAAAGTTCTTTTCTTAAAGGAGCCTGCAAGACATCTGCAGGGAAGCAAACAGCTCCTCCCTGCAGCTCACTGGTCCCCAAGCCACTGCTGCCTAACACTTCCAGTGGGATTTGTCTTTCACTTGAATCTGCATCATTTCTCTTATTTCAATGTCCAGGGGAGGCCTGTAGCCCTCTCAGATTCCTACATTTGGATGGTTTCCATGTGAACAGACCTGGGGACTCTCAGCAAGGGTCCTTTTTGTTCTTTCTCCTATTGACTACTGCACATGCGGTAGCTTCCTTCTGAATCCTGTGGTTTCTGTTTATTAGGATAAGTCGACTTCAGGCTGAAAGTTTCAAGAGCCTTGACTGATTTGGGTTGGCTGCTGGGGAAAGGGGTTTAGAGTAGAATGAAGTAGTAGGGTTTTCAAGGCATACCCCAAGGAGAAAAGAGGAGAAGTGGGGGACAGGGCTGTTGAAAGACCAGCTGTTCCATCCAACCCCATCTTTATATACACCAGCAGCAGAGGCTTAATTAAGATCACACACACACACACACACACACACACACACACACACAGTTCAACTCATTAGGGGCTCTGCTAGCCTCTCAGAGCTTCCAGCAGTGCTGGGGGAGGTGAACTGACTGTAGCTGCTAAGGGCACCCCAGTAGCAGGAGGCTTCTCAGGCATTTTGCCTTATGAAGTGGACCAACAGCATGGTGCCCCAAGTGATAATGGCCTGAGAACAGGGTTACCAGATAAATTACAGGATGCAATACTTGGAATATATAAATATTTTTCAAGATTTTATTTATTTATTTATTTATTTATTTATTTATTTATTTATTTGAGAGAGAGAGAGAGAGCACGAGCGGGGGGAGGAGCAGAGGGAGAGGGACAAGTATGGAGTCCGATGCGGCACTTGATCTCACAACCCTAAGATCATGACCTGAGCCAAAATCAAGAGTCAGAAGCTTAACCGACTGCACCACCCAGGTGCTCCGAATATATAAATAGTTTTAAGTTACCTGTTATTTTTCCAAAATTCAAGTTTAACTGGGCATCCCTTATTTTTATTTGCTAAATCTGGCAAATCTGGAAGATTTAGCAAACTCTACGCAGGGATCCTACAGCAGCAATGTGACTCTACATTGTCCTTTGAAAATGGGGTACGAAATCAATCAGGGTCTCCAAAGTTTTTGTGTGCTTTTTTTTCCCAAATTATCTAATGAGGGCCAAACTCTCCAGACCTAACCCCAGTGCCCCAACCCTGCAATAAATACACAAGGCTAGTTTTCTCGTGTTGAGAGCAACTGGCGACTTCCCTGGCTCCAATTCTCACTTGCTCTGGGATACCTGTCCCCTTTTCTCACACAAAATGAATTCTTCCCGGGTGCACCTTACCACCTGCCAGTTTTAGAGAAATGTGTAGAATGTCTCTACAAATGACGAGACAGTGGGCGATGGTCAGTCACTTAGAGGCCCTGAGAATGTTCTGTGATTGTTCCCTGGGGGGAATCACACAGTTTAGGAGGAGGGAGAAGGGGCCTATTGTCCAGCCTTTGCCCTGTGACTTCTAAGCCCGTCTCTTCAGGCCCCTGCCGCCTTCTAGTAGTTCTGCTGATGGAGGCTATTGTTTTGCTCACAAAGACAGACTGACAGGCCTATTACAATAAGTTTAAAGCAAGAGTTTATGAATACTCAGAAAAGCAGCATCTCAGATGAAGTAAGACATATTCACGTGCCAGAAGCAGGAGCATACTTACTGTACTTCCCAGAATGCTTTGAATGATATTGGACTATTCTCTGTTTGCTAGCCTTCAGGCGCCCTTATGCACACAAGATTGGGAAAGATGGTGGCTGCCATTGTAGCTTGGAGGGTGTGTAGGGCACTCTCGAATTGAAAGCTCCTCTGCCCAACCTTACTGTTGGCCCACACAGCACACAGGAGGCAGACAGGTAAGGCGGTACCCAGGTGGGTTTCACTGCCACCTCCTAAAAGGGACTTCATCTGAAAGGGACGTTAGGCCTTGGGGTTGTGGCTCTACAATTGTTAGCTGCCCTGAGATTAAGCTTTAACGGAGAAATGCTGTCTGGTTATGGCTCCCCACAGGACCTAAGCCTGGCGTCTCTCACCATCTTTTCATTTGATCAACAAACATTTAATGAATCTCTACTGTGTGTCAGCACTGCTGATACAGCAATGGAAAAACTGATGCAATCCAAAAACTCATGGAGCTGAGGGTCTCCTGGGAGATGCAGACAAGGAAATGAGCAATTACAATGCATGATGTTGGAACTGCAAGTGCCGTCGGAGCGTGAAGGAGAGCACCTCACCCTTTCCAAGAGGGTCTGGGAAGGGACCCTCTGAGATAACGGAAAACATATACATATTCGTCTCTGCTCTGGTTCCTGGCACAGAGCTCTTAAAACCTTTGTAATTTCCTAAGTGATAAGAGGACTAGGAACATCTTTTGTTCTAATATTGGCCTTTGACCCTGGTTCCCGACAGAGAGCTCCTAAATCCCTTGGGATTTCCTGGGTGATAGGAGTATCTTTTGTTCTAATGAGGTTAGTCTTGGTGGACTCCTGGATAGCTTCCAGATGGGGGCTGGTGACCAGAAACACCAAGTCGTGATTAGAAGTTTGGAACTTTCAGCCCCACCCCGCCCCCATCCTCTAGAGAGGGGAGAGAGGAGATGGAGACTGAGGTAATGATCAATCATGCCTACAGGATGAAACCTCCATAGAAGTCCCAAAAGAATGTGGTTTGAGGGGCTTTTGGGTTGGTGAACATATCTGCATGCCAGGAGGGTGGCCTGCCTCAGCTCCACAGGGACAGAAACTCCTGTGCTCAGGACCCTCCCAGACCTCACCCTATATATGTCTTCATCTGACTATTCATCTGTATCCTTGATCATATTCTTTATTATATAATCAACCAGTAAAGTGTTTCCCTGAGTTCTGTGAGCTATTTCAGCAACTGATCGAACCCGGGGGCGGGGGGTCATGGGAAACTCCTATTTACAGACGGTTGGTAAGAAGCACAGATGAGAAACTGGACTTTTGACTGGCACCTGAGGTGGGTGGACGCGGGCAGTCCTGTGGGGCTGAGCCCTTAACCTGGGGGGTCTGTGATAACTCGGGTTAGCATTAGAATTGAACTGAATTGTAGGACAGCCAGCTGACGTCGGAGAATTGCCTGGTGTGGAAAACCCACACATCTGACGTCTGAAGTACCGTATGTGTGAGAATAGAGGAAAACAGTGTATTTTTCCTACCGAAATGATGTCTGAACTAAGGCCTGAAGGATGAAAAGGAATTGATGGAAAAGGGCATCCAAGCAGAGGGAACATGTACCAATGACCATAGGTGAGCCTTAGGGGCAGCAGATAGCGGCATGAAGTCTGAGCGTTAATCATAATAACGCATAGCATTTATCCGGGAGGTACTGCGGGCCAGGACTGTGCTAAGGGTTTGCTACGTATTGTCTTGCTTGATCCTCACAGCCTCCCTCAGAGGATGGCAACAGAGGCACAGAGAGATTAAATGTCTTACCCAAAGGACACCCCTGGTAAGGGGTGAAGCCAGGAATTAAACCCCAGCCGTCTGGCTCCAGAGCCCACCTTCTTAATCCCGGCTCTGTAATGCCCAGGTCTGTCACTCAAACAAATAAAGCTAACGGTGGGGCTTTGGCACAGGACTCAAGTCTTCACTCCTGGAGCCACCAACCCCACTTATAGGTCCAAATCCATCCCAACCCCTGGCTCTTCTGTGATCTCAGAACCTCTGTCCACTCCCTGGTTTCTTGTTAATCACTGGTTGCCCAGTCATGACTCTGTCTGTTCCCTGAATCCCTAGTCAGCACGTCAGGTTCCCTGA
This sequence comes from Phoca vitulina, assembly GCF_004348235.1. Lineage (NCBI taxonomy): Eukaryota > Metazoa > Chordata > Mammalia > Carnivora > Phocidae > Phoca > Phoca vitulina. The sequence continues at coordinate 5,551,070 of NW_022589765.1, forward strand.
TCTGAAGCCAACTCCCTAAATGTCCTGAAATCTGGAGCCTTTCTTGCCTGGGAATCCCAATCCCCAGTTCCCTCCTATTACACTCACGGGTACCACATGATGCCTACTTCACTGCACTTCTTGCACTGAAACACTCTGGTTTCCTGGGGATCCCCAAGTTGCTTTAGTGTCTCTGTGTCCCTGACTGGTCTCTGGGGCCTAGCCATCCTCAGTGTAGCCTCAGCCATGGCCCACCGAAGCCCAAACTGGGAGGGGACAGGAGGAGGGAGAGACTTGTGAAGGCAAGAGGGGCAACTGCGTGAGAGGCCAGTCAAAGTGGAGAGATTCTGGAATATGGGTAGGGCTGGGGCTGAGAGCCTAGGAGAGCTGTCCTTATTCTCAGGAGTATCTGACCCACCCCTCCCCAAATACCCTATTCCAATACTAGCTGAGGACTGAAGTCCCTTATTTTAAAAGGGGTTTGCAAAGAAGAAGACAACTGAGAATGTAATGAGCCCCGGGGAGGAGAAACATGTGCTTAATTTTACACCAGAGCACCCCCTTCCCCGGTGTTCACTTTGGTTGGGGAGGACACCCAGCACCTGAGAGGAAAAGGGACAGGGCTTTGTAGGTGACAAAATGGAGCCAAAAGGGGGAGCTCAAGAGTACTCACAGGCATAGACAGAGCAGGCTAGGCAGACTACAGCTTGAGCCAGGTCCAGCCCTGCCTAGGGCTCTCTCATCATCCTGGGAATGTGGTTTCTGACTTCATTTTAAGCACGTGGCCCCCCGACAGGAAACTCAACATTACCTGCTATTTAGTAGGCACTGCCCTACAAAACCACTGAATTTGCCACAGTCCCGGTGATGCAGAGGCCAACTGAAGAGTTCATATTTTAGGCAACCCTTCTCCCTCTTCCCCACTCCAGAGTTTGGGGACAGCTGTTGAGCAGATGGTGGATGAGATTAGCAAATAGCCCAGGGCTCCCCAAGCTAAATGGAATGTGCAATTTATCACCTAGGGACCTTGTTAAAATGCAAACTCCGATTCAATAGGTTTGGGGTGGGGCCCAGAGTTGGCATTTCTAAGAAGTTCCCAGGTCATCCTAAGGCTGCCAGTTGGGGGGACACACTTCAGATAGCAAGGCTCTTCCTGCCTTAGTGCCTTCTAGTCCATTGCGATGCCCCTCCATAACCTGTGAAGTACTGAACAAATATGAAAGAGTCTTGTGGGGCGCCTGGGGGGCTCAGTCGGTTAAGCATCTGCCTTCGGCTCAGGTCATGATCCCAGGGTCCTGGGACTGAGCCCCGCATCAGGCTCCCTGCTCAGCAGGGAGTCTGCTTCTCCCTCTGTGCTCTCTCTCTCTCACTCTCTCTCAAGTAAATAAAATCTTTTTAAAAAATTTAAAAAAAGAAAGAATCTTGTATTTTTATTTGATCAATCTGTCAACCCTAAGTAGAATGGATGAAGGAACAAATAAACTTCCTGCAGGAGAGAGATGAGGTGGTGGTAACCCATTATAACAACAAGTAAAATTACACAGGCTGAGAGGGAGAGTTATATTTTCCCCAAGTTTCCTACAGCTGTTTGTTCATCATCGGACATAGAAAAATCTTGTGACCTTTTACCACCAAAGAAAAAGTGCTTCAGGCTGAGCTAGAAGTTGGGTATTACCATAGATACTAATACATCTTCTCCATTCAGCTCAATTACCACATTGTTTATTGTGTTGCTTTACAACATGGTAGACTATTAGAGCTATTTCTTCATTTTACAGGGTAGGGAACTAAGGCTGGCCAGTGAGCTGATTCAACTTGCTCAAAGTCACATGGCTAGTTTATAGCAACACTGGCCTAGAACCAGGCGATAAGCCCAGCGCTCCAGCCACTACAATGATTTGTTAAAGTAGGGTCTGAACCGGGGAAAGATTTTAAGTTGATTGGTCACAAGTGGTCCCCGTGCCTTGCTGTGGAGAGCTCGTTGGAGGTTCCCCGAGTAGAAATAATTGTTTGGGACCAGAGAAGAAGTCTTCCAGACTCCGTCACTCAAACCGATAGACATTTTTTGAGCACGGATTACCCATCTGTTGATTCAGCAAACATTTGTTGAGCCCTGTACTAGGTGGGGACAGAGATAATAAACCACAGTCCCGGTCCTTAGAGAGCTTAGCATCCACTAAGGAGAGATGGACGTGCAAACAAATGAGTGTAATAAACTCCTGTAGGTATAGAGGAGGCACACGAGAAGGCATGAAGGGCTTCAGACAGGAGGTCATCAGCCAAAAAGGAAAGCAGGCCAGCCTAGGCACTAAATATGGGGCAGAAATAAGTGTTATGGTCAGGGTCTAGCGGAAAGAGGGAGGGAGGGATCTCTGTGGGCTACAGAGGTCATGGAAGACTTTTCGGAGAATTAAGTCTAGAGCTGAGCCTTGAAGCATGTGTAAGGACTTTATAACCAGAGAGGATGGTTCAGATGGAAAACAGCATGAGCAAAGGTATTGATACAAGAAAATACATTGTGTTTTTGGGGATAGCCCTTTGCAAAGCAGTTTAAAGCTTTTTTTTTTTTAAGATTTTTAAAAATTTATTTATTTATTTATTTATTTATTTGACAGAGAGAGACACAGCGAGAGAGGGAACACAAGCAGGGGGAGTGGGAGAGGGAGAAGCAGGCTTCCCGCTGAGCAGGGAGCCCGATGCGGGGCTCGATCCCAGGACCCTGGGATCATGACCTGAGCCGAAGGCAGACACCTAACAACTGAGCCAACCAGGTGCTCCCAGTTTAAAGCTTTTAAAATCACCCTTCACTTTTTATATCTCCAAAATAGTTTCCTTTTACCTTTCCTGGTCAGGGAGTCACATTTGGATTGGTCCTTCACTCTCCAATTTCACTCTCCACTCTCACTGTACTTCTGGTGGCCTGCAAGGCCACCATGTACAGTTGTGCATGTCGTTTACTGCACAAAGATGCTCAGTCATGGGAGTCAGATGCAAAATCCAAATGTAAAATCCAAAATGCACTGCACTCAGCAAGCCATGCTTTCTTTTCCTAATTTAATATATTGTGTGTTGCCTAGGCCATGTGCCCAGAAAAAGGGGCACTTTTTCTAGTTTATTCAAAGGTGCCCTAGCACCTAGTGGCTGAGGCATTAGAAGAGCTGTAGATCAAATTGTAAGGTAAAAGAGATTTTGTTCTGATTGCTCCTAGCCCCAAATCTTTATAGCTGAAGCCACCCATGAAACCACAACCTGTAGACCCAGTTCCACAGCAGTTCTTATACCAACCATGGCTAAAGTAAATTAAGATTCCCAGTCACCCTTCAGGGAACTTAGAACTGTCACTCTACTGGATCTAGCAACAGATGGCCCAGGGATGACCTGGGCTGATGTGCCTCCCTTGGTGTTATTGCTTTCTAATCCTAAACAGGGTGACTCTGAGTGTCACTAGTTCCCATAAGTCAGTCATCCTTTTCCACTACATTTCTGCACGACTTACAACCAAGCTTATCCCTTGTTTCTTGTCTCCCCTGCCTGGCAGTACTATCAGAATCAGCATTCAAAATCAGGTGGGCACTCACCTGCCATACTCCCCTACCATAGTGGGTAGTCTTGTGCCAAGTCCTGACTCCCTTTTCCTGCCCACCTGCACTGTGCTACCAAGAGCTGCACTTCCAACAACCTACCAACCAGGGCTTTCAGACCTCCATGATTTCCCCTTCTTTATCAGAATTAAAGGGCTAAGCTACTATAATATAAAGACCCAACAATACAGTGGGTCAAGAACAACAAAGTTTCTGTCCATCTGACAGTCCAGGGTGAACAGGTGGGCCTTTTGGCTCCATTCAGTCATTAGTGGACTTGGGTTCATTCCATCCCATCATGTTTCCCCACTCTGCGCTAGGGTGACAGTCTCATCTGCCCAACTGTAGCTGTGTTTCAGGACCATCCGTGTTTCTGTACGCAGAAAGAGGAAGAAAGCATAGAGGAGCGCATGTGCAAAGTTTAAAGGGTCGGGCCTAGAATGAGCACACATCACTTCTGCTCACATGCCGTTAGCCACACTTGACCACAAAGGAGGCTGGGAAATGTAGTACCCAGGAGGACAGCCTCATCCCAGCTACAATTCTATTATTATGAAAGATGCCATACCTCTTTCCTATCAGGAAAAAGCATATGTTCTGTCACAGTGTCCTACCCAGAGTGGAAACTTGACGATCAAATTCAATCAAGTTCAACAAACCTAAAGAGAATCAAAACTTAACGTATGAATAAATATGTTTAATGTGCAGCATAGACCCTTCCCTTAGGCATTGTTTCTCAAAGTGTGATGCATGGACCCTGGGTGGTCCAGGGCCACCAACTGTCCCCTAGAAACCTAGCAAGTGGCAGAGGAAAAAGTAATGAGATTATTTCTTCACATGCTTTCCACCTATTTGAAATGGGCTAATTATTATTTTCCACAGCAATCGCATTACCTTCTTAACAATCCTTACATTCTCAAAGGTTGGGAATGAACAAGAACTGTATTTGTCTCTGTCAACACTCACATATCAGGGTACAATTAATCTCTGTTAACATATATTTGTGCCTTTTGCATGTTATTGCTTATACTTATTAAATTTGCATTTTGTGTTATGACTATTGTGTACCATTATATCCCCCAACCAAATCAACCACTCAAAAATGGTTCACTGAATATTAAAGTAGTAGTAAAAATAGTAAATTAAATGCTACAACACCATGTACATAAATAGCGAACAGGACTCCAGTATAAATACAGAATGTGAATCTGTATGTGCCGGGACAAATAAATCTGTGCATGTGACAAATTACACAAGCAGCCAAAAATGCAAATATGAAGGAAGAAGGTAAATATATGAAAATCTGACTTTATTAGACCTGCCATCCATTTGCCACAAGTCTCCAGCATGCTATCTGTAATAAGACATATTGAAAATTGTAGCATGAAGTCATCAAAGCTTTAACGTAATTATTAAACAAGGTACAGTGAACTCTGTGGTAAACCAATGGGATTTTTCAAGAACAAGCATAAAGTAATCCTTTGCTGTGTGAAATTGATGAATATTGTGAGAAAAGATACTAAAGCTATAGGGGTAAGTCTTCAAAGTTGTTAGACCTCTTGGCAAAACAGGTACAGGCCACTTTATTGTCAAGAAGCTTGTAAAACCAAGCACAACACTAACGACAAATGACTTAGAAAAAGCAGAACAAGCTATTGGCAGAATTCCTGTAACAAACAACATCATTGGTCATCCATAAAATCTACAGCACACAGTGCAGAAGGACAATTACTAACATATGTGGACACTAGCGGATATTTTACTTTAGAATCAGAAAGAACCACTGATATGCAAAATTTTGGCATAAGAGTGTTATATGTACAAGGGAGAAGTGCTCCACAGCTTTTTTGCATTTTTGGCCCTGAAATCCCATACCATAAGAGGAAAAGGGGTTTTGTTTGTTTGTTTGTTTGTTTAAGTAGTCTCCACACCCAGCATGGAGCCCAATGCAGGGCTTGAACTCACAACCCTGTGATTGACACCTAACCTGAGATCAAGAGTCAGACATGTAACCGACTGAGCCACACAGGTGCCCTAAGGAAAGGGTTGTTTTTTTTAAATTAAACTTGTAATTTTGAGATAACTGTGGAATTACATGTACTTGTAAGAAATAATACAGACAGAAACCATGTGCCATTTGCCCGGTTTCCCCAGTCATAGTGTCTTGTGAAACTATAGTACAATATTACAACCAGGATATTAACACTGATATAGTCAAGATGCAGAACATTTCCATCACCACAAGAATCCCTCATGTTGTCCTTGCACCCCAGTGTTTATAGCAGCACTATCAACAATAGCCAAATTATGGAAATAGCCCAAATGCCCATCGACTGATGAATGGAGAAAAAAGATGTGGTATGTATATACAATGGAATATTACTGGGCCATCAAAAAGAATGAAATCTTGCCATTTGCAACAACGTGGATGGAACCAGAGGGTATAATGCTAAGCGAAATAAGTCAGAGAAAGACAAATATCATATGATCTCACTCATATGTGGAACTTAAGAAACAAAATAGATGAACATAGGGGAAGGGAAGGAAAAATAAAATAAGATAAAAACAGAAGGAAGCAAACCATAAGAGACTCTTAACTATAGAGAACAAACTAAGGGTTGTTGGAGAGGAGGGGGGCTACAGAGAGGGGAGGTGAGTTAAATGGGTGATGGGCATTAAGGAAGGCAGTTGTTGGGATGAGCACTGGGTGGTGTATGTGGGGGATGAATCACTGGATTCTGCTCCTGAAACCAGTGCTACACTGGATGCTAACTAACTTGAAATGAAATTTTTAAAAATCCCTCATGTTGTCCTTCTATAGACACCTCTACTACTCCCACTTCCACCCCCTCCTTAATCCTGACACCCACTAATCTGTTCTCCATTTCCATAATTTTGTCATTTCAAGAACATTATATGTTTGGAATCATACAGTATGTAGCCTTTGGGCATTATTTTTTTTTGACTCAGTATAATTCTTTATAGATTCTTTATAGATTTACCTAAGATGTGTGTATCAACTGTATTTCAATTTGTTCCTTTATATTGCTGAATAGTATTCCACGATATGTATGCATCACAATTTACTTAACCATTCACCTGTTGATGAACATCTGAATTGTTTCCAGTTTGGGGCTATCATGAATAAAGCTGCTGGGAACATTTGTGTAGAGGTTTTTGTGTAACCGTAAGTTTTCATTTCAATGGGATAAATGCCCATTACTGCAGCTGGTGGTTGTATAGTAGTTGCATGTTTAGTTTTATAAGAAACTGCCCAACTCTATGGCAGTTCCTCAAAAAATTAAAAGTAGAACTACCATACAGTCCAGTAATTCCTCTTCTGGGTACTTATCTGGAGAAAACAAAAACACTAATTCGAAGATATATGCACCCTTTTGTTTATTGCAGCATTATTTATAATAGCCAAGATATGGAAGCAAACTAAGCGTCCATCAGTAGACAAATGGATAAGGAAAATGTGGAGTATACACACACACACACACACACATACACACACACACACACACCCACACACCAAGGAATATTAAATAGCCATAAAAAAGAATGAGATCTTGCCATCTGCAACATTGTGGATGGACCTAGAGGGTACTATGCCAAGTGAAATAAATCAAAGACAGTGTATGATTTCATTTATATGTGGAATCTAAAAAACAAAACAAATTTACAAACAAAACAAAACAGAAACAGACAGATATAGAGAACAAACTGGTGGTTGCAAGAGGGGAAGGGGTGGGGATGGGCAAAATAGGTGAAGGGGTTAAAAGGTACGAACTTCCAGTTATAAAATAAATAAGTCACAGGGATGTAAAGTACAGCATAGGGAATATAACTTCATATGGTGACAGAGAGTAACTATACTTATCGTGGTAAACATTTCATAATGTACCTAAATGTCAAGTTACTACATTGTACACCTGAAACTAATATAATATTGTATGTCAACTATACTTCAATTTTTATTTATTTATTTATTTATTTAATACTTCAATTTTTAAAAAGTCCAACTATTGGGGCACCCCTAGGGGCAGCTTGCAACAGGCCCTCCACTGGGTGGCGCAGTTGGTTGGGCGCCTGACTCTTGGTTTTGGCTCAGGTCCTGATCTCTGGGTCATTGGATCAAACCCCACATCAGCCTCTGCACTCAGTGCGGAGTCTGCTTAAGACTCTCTCTCCCTCTCCCTCGAAAATAAATAAATAAATCTTTTTTAAAAAAAAAAAGTCCATCTATTTTCCAGAATGGCTGTGCCATTCTACATTTTCACCAGCAAGGTAGAAGGATCCAGTTTCTCCCCATAAGAGGAAAGGTTTTTAATTTTTTTAACATGTTTTTTTGTGAATCACAAAGTAGATCGCAAAGGGAGCACTGGGATCAATTCTGAGGAGAATTACCCATGAGCGCAGCCCAGAAATAGGCTGCTATGCAAATAATAGAGGTTGCACCCAAATGCCAAGCCACTTGCTGCTTGAGTCACTGATAACAACGATCAGCAATATGTTTGCTGATCGCAATTCAGTATTGAAAAAAACGAAAAATTGTGAATATAATCAAATTGTGGTCCCTAAGGGTATGTCTTCACAGTATGCTGTACAAAGAAACAAGCAGCAAATACCAAACTCCACTTTTCCACTCTAAGCAGGAGTGTTGAGAGGAACCACTTTCCCACAAGTTACCAAAACAAGGGATGGGAAACAAATACTTTATGACAATGTTAATGATACTAAAGATCATTTCTCAGATTTTAAATGTGTTGCTCAAGAGGTGTTTCATAGCCATATATTCAGTCTTGAAGAGGCTACAAGTAATTACTTCAGTGGTAAAATCACTGTATTTAATGTTAAAATAATCAGAGTTTCTTTAAAAAGACCAAACTATGATGCAGCTTTATCACTAAGAATTTGATTCTTCCCCAACATGTGGAGATTTCTTCACTTCTCACAAAAAGAAAGGGACTACGTATTATTGAATATATTTAAACATCACACCCAAGTCTTTCAGTAGAAGGTGCCATCATGCTTTCTAGAAGTGAATGCAATTAAAGAGGTGATTAGGGATCCTCATCCATCTACTTCCCAAGTTGAACTATTCAACCTTCCAGCCTTTGAGTGTGATTTGCTCAAGGACTTTGGCATCTGATAGAGTGCTTCAAAGTGTCATCAGGGAACTGTCATTGTAATTTGCTCCAAACCCCCAAAACTACATAATAAAGCCACTAAATACTTGAGACAGTTCCCAGTGACTTATAATTCTGAGTTAGGAATTTTAACTTTTTGTTATGAAAATTTTTCAAACATACTCAAAAGTAGAGTGGACACGATAATGAACCTTCATGTACCCACTACTCAGACTCAGTAGTGTAGCAAATGCCTCTGGTGCCCTACCTCACAGCCCAACAGTCCACCTCAGATTTCAGCCAGAGCTCTGGTGGACAGTTCCATGCAAGCTCAGACTCACATCACACTGACAACCTACTACTTCGAGATCAAGCTTCTCTCTTTCTGCTTCTGCTCCAGGGCCTTCTCCCAAACCAGTCCACATGAAAGCACAGCCTGGAAGTGTGGGAATGATAATACCTTTGTGGATAGCCTTCAACCAGTGGGAGACAGGGACCAGCGGATGAGAGCCTCTCATCCATCAGGGGAACAGTTCTGGGAGATGTTCTGTATCGTTCTCAGGAAGTCTGACCAGAATCAAGCCTTTGTTGCCCAATGTAGCAACCTCATGCTGCACCCTTGCATTGACTTTTCCTCTTTTTCTACTTCTCCCTATTACCTCACTCCTGCTTCCTGGGGCAACACCCCAAACATACCTAACTACACCCAAGTCCTTGCTTCAGACGCTGCTTGGGGGGGGGATCTAAGACAAGTAATTATCAAATTTTGTCATTTTTATTTTACCTATCCTAGAGTTATTTATTTATTTATTTATTTATTTACTTACTTACTTACTTATTTATGTAAGCCCTATGCCCAGCATGGGGCTTGAACTCATGACCGCAAGATCAAGAGTCACATGCTCTACTGACTGAACCAGCCAGGCCCCTCCATCCCAGGGTATTTTAAAGTATTTTAAAGTTTGGATTTTTTTTAAAGTTACAAGAAATAGGAAAGAAACCAACTCAAAATGGAAGCTGATCTGTGATTAAGCTGTGCATCACCAAGGTAGACATATACCTTGGTGAACTATTGCCCCTAAATACCATCCTTCTCCCTGATATGAAGTTATTATTAAACATAATATTTTAAATATTTTAATGTAATGGTGATAAAAATGTGGTGGAGCTTCTTTTCAGTTTACCTCAATGAGGGTCTATGTGTGGGCAGGGTGTCCATTACATAGCTCTTAAAAATCAACTATGAAAAACACTGGCCATCCAACCCACCCTCCCCCGGGGCAGTTCACAGGAGTCTGTGAACCTTATAAAAATGCACACTGGTGTGTGAATACACATGTTCATTTTTCTGGGGGAAAGGTCAGTAACTTTCACCAGATTCTAAAGCAAGTCCTTGACCAAAAAAGGGTTAAGAACCACTGATGAAGAAATATCAGGCACTATGAACCTGAGTAAGGACGATTATATTGTGCAGAAGGAGCCCTTCTGGAACTCTTTAAATCATTCTACATGGCTGATCATCATCTTCACCAAATTGCATGGCTAACCTCATTATGTGAATCTAACTAGAATTGATATGATTATAATGAAAGGATTTTCCCTCCTCAAGATCTAGTTTATAAAGAAGAGATTTTTTTTTTCCCTCAAGGCCTAGTTTATAATAAAAAGGTTTTTTCCCCCTCAAGGCCTGGTTTTTGACATATGGATTAGATTATCTGGTCCCAATTTTCTCCTCAAAGCTCTCTCTCCTAGCCTCAAAGAACTTTTGGGATTTTGCCAATCAACAGGAAAAGGATTTAGATTACAGTATGTGTTCTTTCCAGACTAGCCCTAGTTCTCCCAGATAGCTCTGTACCCCTGAACTGGTACACTTCCAGGAATTTGAAAGATTCAGGGCCAGCTGTCAAGGAAGCAATTCCTTCCACCTGCATCTTGTCCAGTCCCTAAATTACTAACTCAGAAAGGAAGTTGGAAAGTTAAAGAGGCACACTTTCTCTAAAGAGCCTTAATTAGGTTTGGCATTTGGATTTGGGGTTGTTTTTTTTTTCTTTTCCTATTAACAAAGAACTATTTGTACATCATAAACACAAGTAGAGGAAGAAAATTACATCTTAAAATCATTTCCACTTAAAAACCAAGACAAAAATGGTACAGGTGGCTTTTTAAAAGGAGGAGGGAAAAAACCCCTCCACATAAGCCCTTTTCTTGAATAGGCCTCTAACTAGCCGTGGTGCAGCTGCAAGGATGCATTTAATGTTCCTGTGATTTATTACTCTAAAGAGGATAGTCTCAGCCATCATCTGCAGAAGAGGGCCTAGCAGGATGTAGAATGGGAGACTAAGAACACATTGGAATGGCCTAAATTTTCCATATGGTTTCCATTTTCTTTCTGATTGTACATGGAAAGTCTTTTGTTTTTTAAGATTTTTAGCCACCACAAATATCACAAAAGCACCCTGCCCCTAGGGGCAGCTTGCAACAGGCCTGAGCAAGAGACTGAGACCATTAGAAAGGGGAGGAGCCCAAAACGTCCTCCATATTGAAAGGCGAAGCTTCCTAAAGCCACCTCTTGGCACAAAATGCCTTCCTTGACTTAAAGACTTAAGACTACTATGGTGTGTCTCCCGACCTGACCAAGTCACCATTGTTAGGTAGTAAAGACCAGCTAAGACTGAGCACTAACTATGTGACAGGGAATGTTCTTGGCTGTTTACATGGGTTATTTCTTTTAATCCTCAATTTATCATCCCCATTTTACAGATGAGGAAACTTCAGCTGACAGAAATTAAGTCACTTTATCCAAGGTCACAGAGCCCGTGAAAGGAATGTCAGGATTTGATCCCTGGTTTGTATGATTCCAATAGAGGTGCTTCTAACTACTACATAGTGTTCACCCCTTCTTTTCTTTCTAGGGTCCCTCCCTGACCACAACTGCCAGGCTTTTTACAATAGCTTCTGGCTACCCAGGAGCTCCAGCCAAGGTAGTCATCTGGCCTGCCCTCAGGAATAATGCCCCATGAATGAAATTTCCCATTTTATCCAAACATACCTAATTCCACAGAACTCTGGGTTTCCCATCAAATCTTTCTGAGAAATTACGGCACTTTTTTATATCATAAAAATCACTTCAGATTCTCTTGATACTATCTTTAATTTTTTTCTTGTGTATACCCATATATACACACATCCTCTTATCCCACTAGTTCACATATATTGAGCACTTACTATGTGCCAGACATTATGTTAATTACATTATGTTAATTACATGCATTTTCTCATTTGACTCTCCACAGTAACCTTATGCAGTAACTACTATTATTATTATTCCTGTTTCACATATGAGAAAACTGAGGCTTAGAAAAGTCCCATCACTTATTCAAGCAACTGGAGGAGCCAGGATTTGAATTCTATTGCGTTTGACTTGAGAGCCCAAACCCCTAAACCACTACACTTTAATTCTGTTCTTCTTAACCGTAACAAGTCATGTCGAGAGTATATACCTATGATATAATGTGGTGGTGAGAATGGCACTTTACTTCTATGGTGTTCCTCCCAAATCCCACAGCCCCAGTATAATTATGAGAAAACGAGCAGACAAATATTAATGGAGGGGCATTCTAAAAAATACTTGACCAATATTCCCCCAAACCGTCAAGGCCATCAAAGACAAGGAAATATTCCAGGTGACATCTGTGCAAATGGTGGAGTAGGGAACTCCAAAAGTCCCTCCCTCCACAAAAGCAATGAATAAACTGGCAAAAAAAAAAAAATCAGAATTCACCTTTTCAGGGGCACCTGGCTGACTCAGTCAGTGGATTGCGCAACTCTTGATTTTGGAGTTGTGGGTTTGAGCCCCATGTTGGATGTAGAGATGACTTAAAAATAAAATCTTTAAAAAAAAAAAAGAACTTTTTCAGAACTCTGGATACTAATCAAAAGCTTGCAGAAACAGGGGTATGCTCAATCAAGAAAAAGCTGCTGGATCTTGGTAAGAGGGCTCTGTGGCATTTTAACTTACCCAGGACCTATACCCTGCTCCCCAGCTTAGCAGCGACCTTGAAGACAACAGCCCACATTCCTGGTACCAGTAGCCAGTACTCAGTCCTGGAGGGAGCAAAACAGACCTATTCTCAAAGAATTGTGTCTGTTTGTTGGACTTGCCTGCTGACTCCCTGCCCTGGAAAGTTTGCCTTTATTTAGCCTAACTCAGAACTCTCCCAGGGCTGAGACTAAAGACAACCTAGGGGGTGATTCTCAAGAACATCTGAACAAGCAAATTATTTGCTACCACCTGGGTCAAGGGATAACAGTTGGGGCAAAAAACAGACCAACCCAGGAAAGGCTGGGCCATGAGATGCTTTGGAGGATAAGGGCTTTGAAAAGCTTCCACGTACTCCTGGGACTCTAGGCCACACTCATGCTCAGGACTAGGTGCACGTTCAGAAAGACAGCTGAGAAGGCCCTAAGCTCTATGTCTGGCTGACAATTTATACTCTTCCTTACACAATTTAAAGAATATGAAACAACATGGATTGTTTATAATAGAAAATGTAGGAATGTATTTTCATATAATATTCAGTCCACATTTTGGCCACTTACGTCCCCTCTTTTCAGTATGGTACTCAGGTTCACAACTTTGCACTCTTACCTTCCACCACGGTGTGTATGACTAGAAGACAAAAACCAAAATTGTGTTCCAGAATGAGTTCCAAAGTCCCTTGTTCTCTGTTCCTTTTATATAGCATCCTGTTCGAGTTTAGTGGATAGAATATCTTACCACTCTAAGAGTGTTAGAGTCTCTTTGAAGCTTTCTTACATTTTTGAACTATCTCTTGTTCTTTTTATTTGCTTCTCAGTTGCTCATTTGATTTTAAATTGAAGTGTTGAATCACCATATTTTACACCTGAAACTAATATTACACTGTATGCTAACTAACTGCAATTTACATAAAAACTTTAAAAAAATAAATTGAACTTCTAAATGCTGAATGGAATCTCTGTGTGTGGGCAGAGTTAGCCAAATGGTGGGCTGCATGTTAGAACAAACATGTGGCCTTCTGGCATGTTTTGATAGGTTCCCTTAAGTGTTAACATCACTGAGCTGTTCAATTTCTCCAGAGAAAGTTTCCTTAATCAACTGCTTATGGGGGAACTGGGTAAACCTGATTGCTTATACTCTGGTGATGGGAGGTGGTTTTAAAAGAACAGTTCTCAGGACACCTGGGTGGCTCAGTCGGTTAAGCGGCTGCCTTCGGCCTGGGTCATGATCCCAGGGTCCTGGGATCGAGTCCCGCATCGGGCTCCTTGCTCAGCGGGGAGCCTGCTTCTCTCTCTCTCTCTCCCTCTGCTTGTGCTCTCTCTGTCAAATAAATAAAAATCTTTAAAAAAAAAAGAACAGTTCTCTGCCACCAAGGCCATGGCCTTGCTCTAGAACCAAATAGATCTACACTGTGACTTTCCTAGGGGTTGGCCAGACACTTACTAATCTAGCACCATTGGATCTGAGAAATCACATCACCCAGGAGGCAGATCAGCTTATAATGTGGGCTAGACCTGCTGCAGAGCCCTCTCTTGTCCTGGACCTCACTTGAAACTGGCAACCTTCTAGGTTATCCAATAAATGGGTCACAGCAGTGTTCCCATGTGTTATATCCCAAATCCCCAAAGATCTACTAGTGCTGTGCCACCTTCTTAGTGATAGGGAGTGCAAAGTACAGTATTTTGTCCTTTGAGAGGATATTCTGCCCCAGACCCCCAAATCTAAAGAAATTCATGATGCAAACATATTCTTCAATGAAGTGGGCTAGTGTGATATTCTGCAGAGTGTGAGGATGTTTAAGTTTCCTATATGCAATATTATTAGAGAAAGCATGAGAGTTGGGACACCTGGGTGGCTTAGTCGTTAAGCGTCTGCCTTCGGCTCAGGTCATGATCCCAGCACCCTGGGATCGAGTCCCACATCAGGCTCCTTGCTCAGCAGGGAGCCTGCTTCTCCTTCTCCCTGCCACTCCCCCTGCTTGTGCTTGCTCTCTCTCTGACAAATAAATAAACAAAATCTTTATAAAAAAAAAAAAAAGCATGAGAGTTAAAATAGCCCCAAGTGAGCGTGTCCTTGCCATATAAGGGTAAACTAATTTTTTATTGACGTAATTTACATACAAAAAAATAGAGACCTTAGTTGTTGGGTGTTTTTCAGAGAGGGAGTGGGGTAGGGGCAGAGGGAGACAGGGAGGATCTTAAGCAGGCTCCACGCCGAGCACGTAACCCGACGCAGGGCTCGATCTCACAACCCTGACATCACGACCTGAGCCAAAATCAAGAGTTGATGTTTAACCGACTGAGCCATCCAGGTGCCCGGAGACCTTAGTTTTGACAGTTGTTCATACCCATGTATCCACCACTCAAAACAAGATATGCAACATTTCATCACCCCCAGAAAGTTTCCTCCTTTACTTTCCAGTTAATCCCCTGATGCCCAACTAGAAGCAACCACTTTCTGATTTCTTTCTCCATAGATTTGTATTGTCTGTTCTTGGAAGGCATTTAAATGGAACCATGCAGTCTGTATTTTTGTATCTGGCTTCTTGCATGCAAATAATGTTTTTGAGGTTGTGAACTGCTTTTGATTCTCCCTATTAATGAGCATAAAAATTTCCAGAGCAGGATGTGTACTTCTCTATCCAAGCTGTCCTGAGATATGATTCTGGTTAGTGACCTAGAAGTAATGAGGATGGTGGGGCACATCTTGGAAAAAATGTCATCTCACAAGGCAACTGCTTCAGGTGAAATCATGACATGGCTTCCATGAAAGGGAAGTTACTCTCCTCTGGCAAGGGAAAAGGGGGATGCTTCTGTCACCAAGAGAAGTCCAGGGGGAAACTGAAGGGCTCATTAATACTTGGATTCACTCACCCAAATAACCATCCTGGATCTCCAGGTTCAACTCATTCCCTATCTGATTTTGAAAAAACAGACCCTATAAGGTTGTATATTTTGTCTTTTTTGCATCTCTGCCACGCTTATTATCAGATCCTGAGGCTGATTTTCAGTCCAATCTGTCCTGCAGCTGCGGGACATAAGGATCTCCATTAAAGTTGCATAGAGGCAGAGTTTCTACTGCCGTCAAAAGCAGCCATTCTACTCCAAGATCCTTATAAATAACATTGTTTGTATATCGATTAAGTGCCACAGCCACTTGACCTCCCATATCTTGCCCTGCACCTCCACATTATACCAATAAAATACCACACACCACAGGTGAAAGCTCAAGTAATTGCAATGGCACTTCGCGTCAGGGGCTATTTCCATACACTTAACACCACTCACAGTGTCCCTATTGCTTTTAGATGGGTCAACAATCCAACTCCAAAACCCCATCCTGATAGTCTGTTTCCTAGAACCACTTTTTTTTTATTATGTTATGTTAATCACCATACATTACATCATTAGTTTTTGATGTAGTGTTCCATGATTCATCGTTTGCGTATAACACCCAGTGCTCCATGCAGTACGTGCCCTCTTTAATACCCATCACCAGGCTAACCCATCCCCCCATCTCCCTCCCCTCTAGAACCCTCAGTTTGTTTCTCAGAGTCCATAGTCTCTCATGGTTCATCTCCCCCTCCAATTTCCCCCCCTTCATTCTTCCCTTCCTGCTATCTTCTTCTTTCTTTTTTTTTTTTTAAACATATAATGTATTATTTGTTTCAGAGGTACAGGTCTGTGATTCCTAGAACCACTTCTAACACCAAATGTCTTAGCCTGGTTTTTCTAAAACGGAGCCTGAGCCAGGAATTCAAGTCCTAACCACTGGGGAATTGTGCAAGCCTAAAGCAACACGGATGAGGGGAAAGGGTAAGTAAGGCAAGGAACGATGTAGAACAACAATGTGATGCAATGCATGACTTCACTGGACATTGCGTCACCAACTGCAGGTCACTTGCCGGGTATGTTTGCTCCAAATGGTTGAAAAGAAAAGGCGCGCATGCGTTTCAGAGTTGGGACAGAAAGGGAGAAAGTCGGAGACATTTATCTGCTGGGAATCCTCATGCCTCCTCATTTCCACTAGTCAAGTTTCATACTGCAAGGTGCTGACTCCCCCTCCCAAGTTTCATCATTTGGTCCCTTGGCAGCTTCTCACAAAGCCTGACCCCATCCCCATAGATGGTGTGATACCTTGGCACTCACAGGCTCAGTGTATAGGACATGAGAGTCAGGCAGGTGCAGGGCTTCAATTTAGACTACCCTGTAGCTCTGAAAGCTCAGGAGGGATGCCAAAACATGGAATGGCCGCAGCACAATTTGGAAAGTGGGCAGAACCTTGGGAAAGAATCTGAGAAGATGCACCAGCAGTTTGTGTCCTATACAGGTTAGTCCAAGTAAGACAAAAGGATAATTTGGCCTAGAGTTGTGATGGTGGGGATGGAGAAAAGTAACAGATTTAGGATACATTTTGAGGATAGAACCAACAGCACTCTCTAATGAACTGGATTGAGGGGTCAGGGAAAGAGAGGATTCATGGATGACCCCTATGTGTTTTACTTGAGTAACTGGATGGGACATGATATCATGTCTGAGATATGGAGTATGGGGGAGGAATAGATTTGGCAGGGAGAAGGTCAATATTTAGTGCAATGCTGTCCAACAATTTTGGTAAAAACATTTTGTGTTTGTTGTTTATTCTTTAAGACTGAAGCATTAAACTTAATAACCACATCCCATGACAGTTCCATTCCATAACTCAGCCAAAGGCCAGCCCTACACATAGATAAAACCAGTTACCACTTGCAAGATAGAGCTCACAATACATGGAACAGCCTGCCCCAAGATCTCTCCCACCTATTGGTCAGCTGCCCATAATCTGTGTTCTGATTATCTATTGCTATATAACAAACCACCCCAACCTTGGTGGCTTAATACAACAACATTCATACTGGTCACAACAATGGACAAGCTTTGGCAAGGTGGGTTGATCTTTGCTTCATGTGGTATCAGCTAGGGTAGCTCAACTGGGAGCTGGAGGATCTATGTCCAAGATGGCTCACTCACATTGACTGGCAAGTTGGTGCTGGCTGTCAACTGAGAGCTTAGCCAGAGCTGAGGGCCAGGAGCCCCAGTTCATCTCCACAGATGCCTCTCCATGGGCTGTTTGGCCTTCCTCACAGCATGTGACTGGATTCCAAGAATAAACACCCCTAGAGACAGGAAGAAGAAGCTGCCAGTTTCTTGGGGCATAGGCCCAGAAACTGGCACAGTGCCACTTCTGTCATATTCTATTAGCCAAGCATTCACAGAACCCAGATTCAAGGGGAGAGGACTAGATAGCACCACTCAATCAGAGAAGTATAAAAAATGTGAGAGCCATGTTTTAAAATGGCAGAGCTTAGGGGCACCTAGGTGGCTCAGTCAGTTAAGTGTCTGCCTTTGGCTCAGGTCATAATCTCAGTGTCCTGGGATTGAGCCCCACGTCAGGCTTGCTGCTCAGCGGGGAGTCTGCTTATATCCCTCTCCCTCTGCCACTCCCCCTGCTCACGCTCTCCCTATCTCAAATAAATAAATAAAATCTTTAAAAATAAATAAATAAAAATAAAATGGCATAGCTCAGAACTCATAACCTGTCACTAGTTAATGGTGCCTTTGGTTTCATTGTAGTGGAAGAGGGGGCACTTAAACCATTGAGTGTCTGCTTATATGATTTTGCCAGATGAATTCTCGACACCCCTCAGGTCGCTGAGAGAATGGGAGTGAGGATAAAGAAAATAATATAGGGGTGCCTGGGTGGCTCAGTCTGTTAAGCATCTGCCTTCGGCTCAGGTCGTGATCCCAGCATCCTGGGATCGAGCCCCACATCAGGCTCCCTGCTCAGCAGGGAGACTGCTTCTTCCCCTGCCTGCTCTGCCTGGCTACCTGCCTGTCTGCCTACTTGTAATCTCTCTCTCTCTGTCAAATAAATAAATAAAATCTTTTAAAAAATCATCTTTCTTTAAAAAATAATAATATAATAATATAGACAACAATACAGCTACCACTTTTTGAGCACTCACCATGTGCCAGACATTTTTTTTAAAAGATTTTATTTATTTATTTGTCCAAGAGAGAGAGCGAGCACAAGCAGGGGGAGCGGCAGGCAGAAGGAGAAGCAGGCTCCCTGCTGAGCAAGGAGCCCGATGCGGGACTCGATCCCAGGACCCCAGGATCATGACCCGAGCTGAGGGCAGATGCTTCACCGACTGAGCCAGGCATCCAGTGCCAGACATTGTTCAGAGTGCTTTACATGCATCAGCTCATTGAGTCCTCCCAACAATCCCTATGAGATAACTTAATATTATCATTATTTTATAGATGAGGAAATTGAGACATAGAAGGGTTAAATGATTTGCCCAAAGTTATACAGCCAGGAAATAGTTGAGCTGGGATTCCAGACCAGATCTAACTCCAGAGCCCACACTCAGAACTATTATACCATATTGGAAAAAGTAGAGATGGGCTTGTCAAAGACAGAGGGGCTGCCAGGTCATGGCCCTAAGTAGGGCCCAGGACTTCATCAAGCCTCCACTGGTAGCAGCCTTATCAGAAGAAATATGTGTTAAAAAAAAAATCAACATCAGAGCAATTGGGATTTTCCACCACACTAGATTCCTGGTATGAGAAAGCATGAAAAGAAACAAGTATTCATTGTTGAGTACCTTTTATTTGTCAGGCATTACACTAAGTGCTTTATGTGCATTAAATGCATATATTTCTCTGAGAAATCAAGGGGTAAGTATTGTTATTACTACCATTTTGCAACTGAGGAAACAGAGAGATTATGTAACTTATTCAAGGTCACACAGGTGGTAAATGGCCATGCTGGGATTCTAGCTCAGATCTGACACCAAACCCATACTCTTAATCATCATATATGAAATCATGGGGTTCTGTCTATAGCGGTGGAATAACCCCAGGGTTGGGACTCCTGTTGTAGAACCCAGAGCAAAGGATCACTGAAAAAGTTAGGAGAAGAGGCAGAATACTCTGAGTCCATCTAGCCCATCGTATTGCTCTTAGCCAGGCAATACCTCTAGCTGGTTGCCTCCCTTTGCACCTACTTCCTTTTATCCAAGATCTCATTAATAGCCAAGAATATTGACTCTACAAGGCACAAGACAGTCTGAGCAAATCCATCTCCAATTATTCTCCTCTTTATTTCCACTTAATTAATAGGTAACTACTGAAGAGAGAATAAAATAAGTGACTTCCTGATGGCACTGAACAATGAAGTTCTTAGCTCTCTTCACAAGTCTACTTAATTGGAGATTAATAGAGATGGATCCTGGGGCACCTGGCTGGCTCAGTTGGAGGAGCATGAGACTCTTGATCTTGGGGTCATGAGTTCAAGCCCTATGTTGGGTGTAGAGATTACTAAAATCATCATCATCCTCAAGATGGATCCCTTCTCCATCTAATTCCCATTTTGCAACCAACTACCCCTTGTAGGCTTCTGACCCTCCCAAAATACTTATCTGGAAGCAAGTTTAAATCTTGGCTCAGTCAAATAAACATTTCCAAGCAATTAACCCATTGTTAATTATTAAATAACTAGTTGCCCAGAGAAGGGAGGAGGGGTGGTAACAGAAGGGGCTCTAGATTTCAGGATGCCAGTTGGGCCATTTAAATGCTTCTTGGAAGAATGCCCAAAAAGACTAGGTTCAAGCCTACCTAGCTTCCTCCCCTGCAGATTTCTAAATCTCGGTAGCCTTGTCCCTCAGCCTTCAGCTCTAACTCCTCTCTAGTTTGGGGCAATGCAAAGTCTCTAATCTGGAGAGCTTACAGACCTAGAAGCTCATCACACTGAGGCCAGTAATGGAGTCCTAACTTTGGATCGCCACCTCACTAACACTTTGGGCATTACCCATCCAGCTTGACCTGGAGTTCAATATGCTTTTACTCAGATGCTTCCCTCCAAAATGGCCCTTCTACCCAGCTTGCCCAAGCTTTCACTGGCCAGACCTAGACATCATTCCATGAGCTACTTGTGCTAGAGGCACCTCCTGGAGGAGTTCCCAGCAACTCTGTCATTCCCAATCCTAGTTATCATAGGAGCTCAGGGAGGAAGCTACCACTTTCTGGCTGATGGCTTCAGCCTATTATGTGGTTGGCAAAATTTGGCCCTGTAGACACAAAGCCCCACCCTTCCAGAAACAGCCCCAGAGGTATTGTCTGCACACAGTACTTCCATAGGAGCATCTCCTCACTGCTGGCAGGGACTCAGATGACCTAGACCTTGCCTTTGAAAATCTAAGGCACCCAGGTAGGGAAACAGGCAGAACAGCTATCCTTTATTTCCTATGTTGGTACCTGCTAAAGGTCTGGCTCTAGGTCTGCACCTGGAGCTCTGAAGAGCAGTAGGTTTCATCTTGGCTGACTTCTGTCCACACAGCCTGTGGCCTGTAGCAACAGCAGCAGCACTGCCCACCCTAACTGGACTCATGATGTCTGATATTTCCATGTCTTCCTCTTGGGTAAACTCTCAAGACTGGATGTTCAGCCATCGTTTCCCAAGGAGCTAAAACTGTACCATTGGCCTGGATCTCCTCAAAGCAAGTTACTCTTTCTCGGAGACAGAAAAAAATCCCAGAAAATTCTAGTTTTGCCCCAGTTTTACCCTACTGCTCAAGGCCTAAATAAGTGATGGTGAAGGGACAAGTATCCACACTCCCTCATCTTCAGCCTGCTGGATGATCTTGAGGGATGGAGTACATATTTGGAATGGAGAAGTTCCAGTGGGTTTAAGAATACTCATAACTTTGTCCACACATATACCCAAAGGACAGCCTTTCAAATACAACTCAGCCAATTGTGAGGCTGCTTTATAGCTGACATGGCCAGCCTGGCTGCCTCATTGACCTACGTCCTGTAAAAGAGAAGTTTCACCTACACTCTCACCATAGACAAGGCATTCGGGACTCTGAAGGTCCTTTGCAAAACCTGGAGGGTAGGAGGAAGGCAGTGGTCGTTTGTCCTGGGCCCTAAGCAAAAGGGTCCTCAAATATGGGTACTGTACAGAGATAAATATAAGTAAGGGAGTTGGGTGAGGCCTCATCACACAGATTGATGCTGATTAAAATCCTACAAGCCCTGGTACTACTCAAACCCGAGAGCAGATAAAAGGGTGAAGAATCTCAAGATCTGAAAGTTCTGGGGCCTTAATTCAGTAACAACAACAAGGACAACTGATTATTATTGTTTGCTGTGTGTAAAGCACGTTATACGTATTATCTCACTTAGGCTTCACAGCTATCCTTGAGATAAGTAGTAGAACTGGATTACCTAAGAGTAGGGGACTCCAAGAGTGGAGGAGAGGAGAGGACTGAGGGAAAAAGAGGGAAGGGCTAAGTCTCCTGAGCCTGGGTACACAAAGGAGCAAGAGGCAGGTTCTGAGAGTATCTGGGATCTGTGCCCCACTCAACACCTGGAGGTGGTAGTAGTAGCCCCCAGGCTCAGTTGTCCTCTGATCTTAACTCTTACCCACATTCTTTCTGCCTGTAGCTGCTTCTATCAGAGCTAATCCTTTCTAGACTCCATCTGCTCTTGCCTCTGCAGGGACTTGGGTCTTTCAGTTGTCTGCTCTGGGTAACATTTCATCCTCACTTTTGGTCTTTTAGGAACTTCCTTCATCTGATAGAACTTTTTGAAAATATTTGTGGACAAAACTATGGCAGTAGTGAAAGCATCAATGCTTACCAGGAGTTCTGGGAGGGGGGTAAGAGATGAACAGGTGGAGCACAGGGCATTTCTAGGGCAGTGAAAATATTCTGTATGATACTATAATGGTGTACACATGAAATATACATTTTTCAAAATGCATAGAGCTATACAACACAGAGTAAGCCCTAATGTAAACTATGGACTTTAGTAATAATATGTATCAATATTGGTTTCTCAGTTGTTACAAATGTACCCAACTAATGCAATATGTTAATAGGTGAAACTGTGAAAGAGGGGAAGAAGAGATATATGGGAATTCCCTATATGTTTGGCTCAATTTTTCTGGAAACCCCAAATTACTCTAACAAATAAAGTCTATTTCAAAAACAAACAAAATTATCAACATGGATGGGACTGGAGGAGATTATGCTAAGTGAAATAAGTCAAGCAGAGAAAGTCAATTATCATATGGTTTCACTTATTTGTGGAACATAAGGAATAACATGGAGGACATTAGGAGAAGGAAGGGAAAAATGGGGGGGGGGAATTGGAGGGAGAGATGAACCATGAGAGACTATGGACCTGAGAAACAAACAGGGTTTTAGAGGGGAGGGGGGAGGGGGGATTGGTTAGCCCGGTGATGGGTATTAAGGAGGGCACGTACTGCATGGAGCACTGGGTGTTATACGAAAACAATGGATCATGGAACACTACATCAAAAATTAATGATGTAATGTATGGTGATTAACATAATAAAATTTAAAAAACAAACAAACAAAAAAACCCAAAATTACTTATGCTCATTGCATTCCCCATTAAAAGGATCCATGGCTCCCTGGAGAAATGGCTGATTCCAGGTGTAGGGTAGGGAATTCAAGATGAGCCTCAGGCATGTTGTCATACCAAAAAGCAAGGACACTATCAAAGACTACTGAGGATACATCAAGACTCAGGAGCTGACTTAAAGGGGCTTCTCCTGGCCAAAGGTTATCAAATTGAGCATTTAAAAAATGACTACGGTTGACTGAAACACATCAAATACATAAAATTGTATACGTTCATTAGGACTCTCAAGAAAAAAACTCATTGATCATCATTGGAAGTTTCTAGAGCAACAACTCATTACATTAAAAATTAACAAAGGTAAAGAATTAAGCACTGATTCTTCATTTCCTGGTCAAACAGTACTTCAGGGTCACTAAAAAGATTGATAAGAAAAGTTCTTCATTACGGAGAATTCCACTAATTGATGCAAAAGGAACGAGAGGATTATAAAATCACCACTTTGCAACTCCTAATGAACGAATGGATTTAGGCAAAAAGCATCAATGAATGCTAAACCTATTAGCTAAAAGTTTAACAAGGAATAGGCCAACCCCATCTCACTGCAAAATAAATCTCATCACTAAAAGTGAGACAACCAGATATGATGTGCCTTCTGATTGATGCAATAGAATGCACACAGCACCACTTACAAAGCATTTTTGCCAAAAGCAGTGAACCTGAAACAAATAAATCTTCTAGTCTAGATCTAAACACCAGTATAGGAAATAAAAGAGATAGGGGAACAAGTTAAATGGTACCAGAAGGAGGTAATCAGCCAAACACAGAAAGTGGGGCACTTTGAGAAACAAATGGCCAAAAATTTCTCCAATAGCATGGTGTCTTACTCAGTTCAGGCTGCTCTAACAGAATATAATAGAATGGGTGGCTTATAGACAACAGGAACTTATTTCTCACAGCTCTAGAGGCTGGAAGTCCAAGATCAAGGGATCAGCACGATTGGGTTCTTGGTGAAGGCCTGCCCCCTAGTTGCAGACAGCCAACTTCTTGCAGCCAACTTCTTGCAGTGTCCTCACATAGTGGAAGGGCGAGAGAGCTCTTTGAGGTCCCTTTTATAAGGGTACCAATCCCATTCATGAGGGCTCCAACCTCATGACCTACTCACCTCCCAAAGGCCCCACCTCCTCTACCATCACACGGGGGGCTAGGATTTCAACATATGAATTTTGTGGGGGGGGGGACACAAACATTCAGGCCATTATACATGGGAAGAAAAGGAAGAGGGGAAATTGTTGTAGAATAAAAAAGACTTAAGAAGCATGGCCATAAAATGAATTGTGTGGCTCTTGTTTGGAACTTGACTCAAAATAACCAATTTTTGAGAAAACCAGGGAAATCTGAATATGGGCTGGGTATTAGATCATATTAATACACTATTGTTCATTTTGTTAGAAGTGATAACGTCATTGTAGTTATATTTTAAAAGTCCTTATTCGTTTTTAAAAAGTTATTTAAATTACATATGTATCTGTGTGCATACATATGCACACACTTACACACACATACACTACTTATGTGTGTGTACCCATATAAATACATAAAAAACTTTTTAAAAAGACAATGATTCTGAGAGTGGAAAGGTTAGGTATTGGTTGAAGAGCAACTCTTTTTTTTTTCTTAGCTTGGTTACTAGAGCACATGAATGGTATAGCAGCAAAGAAAGACACAGAAGCAACCCAAGACTTTGGTATTAGGTTAAAGGAAATGGGTGACACAAAGCACTGTGCTCACAAATCCACTGACTGGAAAACCCCCATGAAAATAGCTGGTCACTAAGGCAGACAGAGACTTAAAAGTCTTGTTGTACAGTCTGGAAGTCAATAGAGCTTCCAATCCAAAAGCTTTCTTTCCAGAATCTGGTAAGGGCAATTATCCAGGATTTCAAAATAGATTTGAGCTTCCTGAGGGCAGCCATAGTGTACTTCAGAAAGCTGGTGAAGCATACGTGGTGGTCTTATTTAAAGAGTTTAACCTGTGGGTCATCTGTGATAGGAGAGTCTCTATCATGCCCTAACATGCCCTATTAGCCTGCTCAATATAGTGAGAAAGAGCTTAGTCAAGGCAATTTTTTTATGGTGTTAAATAGTAAATGATGCAAATATTTTGTTTTTAACTTGTGCTTTTCTGGCAAGAAAATGTTTATATGCTGCATTTGAGCTTAAGTCACCCCATCATTCACGCAAGATGAATGAAAAGTGCACAGATTCAGTGAAGTGAGCACTGTCGTTCAAGAGTTGCACACTGCTCATCTACAAAATCAATGAGGATAGTTCTTGCTCCTCGTGATGCCTGTTTCTGTACATTCATGAGTTGTTGGGTTGCAATTACAATACTAGAATTGATGAAATGTGAAATGTGTGGAGGGCTGTTTTGCAATTATATTGCTTATGGCTTGATACGAGTACTTCATAATTGAGGTTGCTAAAAAAAAATGAACCTACACCTGAGTTAGCATCTAGATCCAACTATGAATTTACAGGAAATATAGAAGACAGAGGAATATGTTAAACAATACCATGGGAAAGCTTTCAGCAGAATCTGGGCTGTGGAAAACTCTACTGGACAAAGAACCCAGTTTCTTCAACAGATAAATTGCAAAGAATAAAAGGATATGAAAGGTCCGTCTCTCTCTCTCTCTCTCTGACAAATAAATAAAATCTTTAAAAAAAGGAGGGGGGGATGGCTGGGTGGCTCAGTCGGTTAAGCATCGGCCTTTGGCTCAGGTCATGATCCCAGGGTCCTGGGATCAAGTCCTGCATCGGGCTCCTTGCTTGGCGGGGTGCCTGCTTCTCCCCCTGCCTGCCGCTCCCCCTGCTTGTGCTGTCTCTCTCTCTCTGACAAATAAATAAATAAAATCTTTTTTTAAAAAAGATATGAAAGGAACCTATAAATTAAAAGAATACAAGAGACATATCAACCAATTACCATGTATGGACCTTATTTGCATTGAAAAAAGCAAACAGAAAAAAATATGACATTTATGAGATAACTGGAAATTTATACGTGAATGAATATTTGATTATATTAAAGACTAATTTAGATATATAGGTTTCCCTGCTACCCAAAAGTAGAGTGTTGAACAAAACTATGAACAATAAGAAAACAAACAATCCAATTTTTAAATGGCCAAAAGACATGAACAGACATTTCACCAGAGAATATACAGATGGTTTATTACTTTTCCAGAGCTGCCATAACAAAGCAACACAAACTTGGTGGCTTAAATAACAGAAATTTATTCTCTCATAATTTTTGAGGCTAGGAGTACAAAAATCAAGATGTCTGCCGGTCCATGCTCTCTCAGAAGGCTCTAGGGAAGGATCCTTCCTTGCCTCTTCCGAGCTTCTGGTGGTTGCTAGCAATCCTTGGCTCACCTTGGCTTGTGGCAGCATAACTCCAATCTCTGCCTCCATCTTTACATGATTGTCTTCCCTCTGTGTATGTACAATAGTCCCCCCTTATCCGAGGTTTTGCTTTCCACGGTTTCAGTTACCCCCGGTCAACCACAATCCAGAAGCAGATGATCCTCCTTCTGACACAGTGTCAAAAAGTCAGTAGTAACCTAACGCTATGTCACAAGCCTACATCATTCCCCTCACTTCGTCTCATCACATAGGCATTTTATCATCTCACATCCTCACAAGAAGGGTGAGTACAGGATAGTAAGGTATTTTGAGAGAGAGAACACATTCACATAACTTTTTTTACAGTATACTGTTATAATTGCTCTATTTTATTATTGTTGTTGTTAATCTCTTACTGAGCCTAATTTATAAATTAAACTTTATCATAGGTATGTATGTATAGGAAAAATATAGCATATATGAGGGTTTTGTACTATCCATGGTTTCAGGCATCCCCAGGGGTCTTGGAACATATCCCCCACAGATAAGGGCAGACTACTGTATGTGTCCAAATTTCTCCCTTCTTATAAAGGCATCAGTCATTAGATAAGGGCCTACCCTAATCCAGTATGTCCTTATCCTAACTTGATTACATCTGCAAAGACCCTATTTCCAAGTAAGGTCACATTCACAGGTTCCAGGTGAACAAGAATTCAGAGGGGACACTATTCAACCCAGTACAGATGGCAAATAAGCACATCAAAGATGTTCAACAGGGGCGCCTGGGTGGCTCAGTCGGTTAAGCATCTGCCCTCAGCTCAGATCATGATCCCAGGGTCCTGGGATCAAGACCTATATTGGGCTCCTTGCTCAGAGGGTAGCCTGCTTCTCCCTCTGCCTGCTGCTCCCCCTGCTTGTGCTCTCTCACTCTTGCTCTCTCTCTCTCTGACAAATCAATCAATCAATCAATCAATCTTTTTAAAAAAAGATGCTCAACATAATTAGTTATTAAAGAAATACAAATTAAAACCACATGCCTATTAAAATGGCTACAATAAAAATAATAATAAACTCTGACAATATCAAGTGCTTATAAGGACAACAATTTCTTTTAAAGTTAAATACCAAAAAAAAAAAATAATAATAAAGTTAAATACCTTCCATGTGACCCAGAAATTCCACTTTTAGATATTTTTTTTAAGTAAGCTCTATGCCCAATGTGGGGCATGAACTCACAACCCCGATGTCAATAATCGCATGCTCTACCAACTGAGCCAGCCAGGGGGCCCCCCACTTCTAGATATTTACCAAAAAGAAATTAAAATTTATGTTCCCACAAAAACCTATACACAAATGTTCATATCAGCTTTATTCATAATAGTCAAATTTGGTAATAACCCCAAAGTCCTTCAATGGATGAATGGACAAACTGTGGTACACCCATACCATGTGACTGCTTACTAAAAAGGGGCATAAGGGAACATTTTGGGGGGATGCAAATGTTCTATACCTTGATCACAGTGATGGTTATACAAACTGTATTAGCTTTTCAAAACTTAATAGATGCTTACAGTAAAAGAAGGTAAATTATATCTCAATAAACCTATTTTAAAAAGAATAGAACTGAAGGGCACCTGGGTGGCTCAGTCGGTTAAGCATCCGACTCTTGATTTTGGCTCAGGTCATAATCTCAGGGTCCTGGGATCAAGCCCCGCGTCAGGCTCCACGCTCAGCGGGGAGTCTGCTTGAGGATTTTTTCTGTCTCCCTCTGCCCCACCCCGTCTCTCTCCCTCTCTCTCTCCCTTTCTCTCTAAAATAAAAATAAATAAATCTTTTTTAAAAAGAACAGAACTGAAGGATTATATACATACATATATACATACATATATATGTTGCTATAGACTGAATGTGTCCCCCCAAAATTCATAACTCATATCTTGAAACTGAATCTCCAATGTGATGGTATGTGGAGGTAGGGCCTTTGGGAGGTAATGAGGTCATGAAGGTGGAGCCCTCTCTTATAAGAGAGACCACAGAGAGTTCCCTTGCCCCTTCCGTCATGTGAAGCCACAAGGAGAAGACAGCCATCCATGAACCAGGAGGCGGGCTCTCACCAGACACAGAACCTACTAGCACCCTGACCTCAGGCTTCCCCAGCCTCCAGAATTGTAAAGAACAAATGTTTGTTGTTTAAGCCACCCACTCTATGGGATTTTTGTTATAGCAGCCCAAACAGATTAAGACAGAAGTACACAGGGAGTAGTGAGGATACAGATATAACAAGATTGGCCATGGGTTAGTAATTATTTAAACTGAGTGATGGGAACAAAAGGGTTCTTTATACTGTTCTGTCTACTTTTATATCATAATAAAAATCTAAAATATATCTACCAAAAAGGGAGTGGGGGGGGGAGTCTGAGGAATCTGGCCATACACGTTTGTGATAGAATACAGGCTTTTCCATAGGTGAGACTTATAGTTTCCTTAGATGATTAGATAGATAGATAATAGATAAAATATTTTTAAGCAAAGGAAACCAGTAGCTACAGAATACATTACATGTGTTTGTAAGAGCTGTTTTTAATATATGTAGAGTAGCATTTTTAAGTTAAGTGTTTTTTGGTTTATAAAATATAATTATGCTCAGACTACACCTCAGAACAATTAAATTAGAATCCTTGGGGTTTGGGCCTGGACATGGGCATATTTTTAAAGCTTTTCAAGTGATTCTAATACATAGCCAGGGTTGACAACCATTGCTTTGGGAGAAGAGTGATAAGAAATTCAAGCCTCACACTTTAATGTGAGCACCACTCAAGTACACTCGTTCCTTGAAGCAAGTTTCACCACCCTCATCACTCACCTAGCACAGCAACTTCATTCACACTCTGCCCTGTCCTTATCCACACAGAAGACTCCCTCTCCTTAGAGTCCCCTGGGGACCTGATTCATAAACCACCTTGTTTTCTTTCATGTGTTTCCTTCTCTCCAGGATGCTGTAGACATGAAGGTATCTAAGCAACTCTGTGTGAGTGTGAATGTGTATGTGAGTGTGTACGTGTGTGTTTCACAGATTGAAAGGTCACAGAGTATGGGTTTCTCAGGGACATGGAAAAGCGTCACAGAGAACAGGTCACGGAATCAATTCTAGAAGTGGTAGCAGAGTAAATCAATAAGCAGAAATGAAGTATAATTGGGTTAATGTCATGCTGCTAGCTTTTATAATTGGGGCTGCTTTGGAGACAGAACGGAGAAAAATATACCTAAGAGACTGGCCTGCTAGCATCTGTTTGGGAAGATTCCTCTCCCTTTCTCTCTCTCTTTCTCTCACTCTCTCACTCTCTCACCCTCTCTCTCCTTTAAACATTAAATAAAAAGGTTTTCTTAAACTTAGGCCCATGGATTTCAGAGTCTATCCCTAAAATTTTATGCAAAATTCTCTGTGTATGTGCATCTTTCTGAAGAGAAGCCTCATAACTTCCATCAGATTCTCAAAGAATATCAACCATCACTGCCTTAAACAAAGGTGCACACACACACGCACGCGCGCGCGCACACACACACACACACACACACACACTGTCTTTAGGGATGCTTTCATTTTTATAAAAAGATTTTATTTATTTATTTGAGAGAGAGCAGGCACAAATGGGGGGGCAGAGGGAGAGGAAGAAGCAGGCTTCCCGCTGAGCAGAGAGCCCGGGGAGGGGTGGGGTGTCGATCCCAGGACCCTGAGATCACGACCTGAGCCGAAGGCAGACGCTTAATGGACTGAGACCCCAGGCGCCCGGGATGCTTTCAGTTTTTGATCCCATCCTGGCAGGCACCATAGCTGTTTCTACACATGAAAATAGTTGACTTGATCCCACCACTGCTTCTTTTCATTTTTTTGGCACTTACTTTTGAAATCTGCCCTTTCCTGATGTTCATTTCTCTGGCTATCTGCCCTTGCACTGCATGCTCATGATTATATTAAGTTATAAGCCATTTTCGGCCATGGGGATTCCCACACCTACTCATCCTGGACTCTACCTCCACTTCATCTTACTCAGGTTGTCCCACTCCCAGCTTCCTGCTGCCGGGCCTTCCAAGTATAACCTACTCACAAATGACTGCTGCTGAAAGCCTCAGATCTCTGTCCCCAATCATTCTTGGCCTACCTCCTCAACTGGACATTAAGAGTTGATCGGCACAGAATGATGAGCAGACCAGTCTAATTGGGGAAAAAATGGTCCAAGTAGGGAAGCAGCAAGAGATGAAATGGAGTTGGATTAAACTAAGATCAGGTTGCAAAGGTCCTTGACATAAGACTGACAAGGTGGATAGCCCTCTCCCATGGGAAAGTGGGGAAGCACTGGAGATTTTAAAACTGGGAAAGTGACATGATTACAATGATGCTTTAGGCAGCATTTCTGACAAAAGTGTGTATGTAATATTAATTGATATTACATGACAAAGAAGTCCTGTGGTCAATTAAGTTGGCTTAAAGAAACTTAAAAAGATGTTTCTTTATTGCAGGACTTCTCAGATCCTTTAACATACTAACTAGGTACCCTGTGAATCTTTAGGAGGGATCTGAATGTTCCCTGGTTCCTCAACTTGCATTGGCACAAAATCCTCTCTTGAACAGGAAGCATGTATCAGGGCTAACGTTTCCCAAAGCACAATCTGGGAAACACGACTTTAGGAAGATCAATCTGGCAATGGTGTACAAGAGAGGCTGAAATGAGATGGAAGTGGGCTGGGAGACTGTTGGCGGCCAAGCAGCCCTGGTGGTACAGCAACCCACACTACCACCTTGGCAGTGAGAATGAAGCAGAACAGGCAATTCAAGAGATTTCGTGAAGAAGAGGGGAGACCGAGGTTAAGCCTCTGGTGGGAGGCAGAAACTGTGTCTTACTCTTCTTTTATCTCCTACAAGATAGCATTTCACAGACAGCTCTGCAAATGACAGAAATATACATACTTGCTGACCATTACTATATTTCCAGCACCAGGGATTTGATAAAATTATTTTTTCTGTTCCGCTTTAAAAGTAGTTTACCTGATATATATATATATATATATATATATATATATATATATATATATATATGGCACAATTTGCAAAACTAGCTCACTGTTCATCTCACTGTTCATCACAACTGAAGAGGGGACTGGGGGCTATCTAAACAGTTTCTTTCTATCCACTTAAAAGGCAGATTGCGTATTTTGGTGAAAGCACGGGACTGAGGGCTTTTGTATGAAAGAAAAGAGAGAAAGAATAGAAAGGAGGAAGATAGAGAGGGAATGTTCTATTTCAGGAATGTTTTGATTTGTTACTCAGCCCCCTCCAACCAAAAAAAAAAACACTTTCAAAGATATCCTTTGGCCAATGGTTACATAAAAAACACTCAACATTAACAGTTAGCAAATTCACTAGCCACAGAAATCTGACAGGTAAAAAGTTCCAAAGCACAATTAGGGGGAAATTGGCTTGGTTAATCAGGGTTTGCAGAGTTAGTACCCATGGCTTTAAAATCCTAATGTCACAGATCTCTCAAATGAAGTTAAGTCAGTTATAACAAGTGGTTCTCCCAAGACTTGGCATTAGCCTCACCAGTCTGGTCACACTGCCCCAGAAGCAGAGGCAGTTCCTGATAAAGGCAGAAGAAGCATGATTTTCTAAGAGGATTCAGACAGCCTTCAGGACACCATCCATGCCAACAGGATCAACATGGTAGCCTGACATTCTCAGGGAATAAGCGTAACCTCAATTCAGGCAGAGCTTGACTGGACCGGCACTGCCCAAAAGGGAAATATCTATCTCCAGGGGTGCTGCTTTATTTATATAAATCTACAGACAGCAAAACCAGCATATCAGTCTGTGCCTCTTTTTCCTCATCTGTAAAATAGGGATGATAAAAGCACCCACTTCATAAGATTGAGGCAAAGATTTAATGAATTCATACATGTAAAATGCTAAGTACAGTGCTTGCCAAAGGTAAATGCCTGCTGTTGTTTTTATCATTATCATTATTATTATTATTATTAATTAATACATTATCAAAGCCTAACAACCTAAGAAGATACAACTATATAGTGGTTGGCAGAGGGAAGATTTTCTTCTAGGAGCATGCCCTATTTCCCTCAGTCAAATCTATAAAACTTTCTTATGTGCACCCTCAAAGCTCATTTCCTCTATGGAAACCTGAGCATAAAATCCTGAGTATGCTCCTTCAAATATCCCCAGAAACCAATACAGACTGAAGCACTCACGTTTCCATAAAGTAATAGGGTAAGGCAGCAATGAGATAAGACTGGGGGGAAATTCTCCCAAGAATAAGAACCAAGTCTTTTCCACCTTTCAATCAATCCCCAGTCTAGTGCAGGGCCTGGCCCAGAGTAGACTGCTCCGTGAAATTTCACTGAATTACACAAGAAGAGAAGGAAGAAGAGATTCTCAACCTTCCTTGGCAGATGCCACAACCCTAGGCAGTAGAGGAACTGAGAGAGATGCTGTCCTCTACAGCATGAGTGGGGACACAGCAAGGTTTTCATTCCAGGGTCACTTTCTCTCGCATTAGATGCAAATTCATTACTCCCTCCAGACGGCCTCGGCCTTCCGTGTTGTCACAGTCAAGAGCCAGCAGCGTGTTGTGGCGAACACATAGCAGCACAAAAAAGTGCTTCCTTCCTGTCCAAGGTGACTCCCCAAAGCGGCCTGTCACGTTTGCCTTATCCTCTCGGCAGGGCCTTCACTCTTTAAAGAGTCAGGATATTTTTCTACTATCGAGGATTAACGTGCAGCAGAGATTGTGTCATATGACTAACGTGGAGAGAGATCTCAGCTCTCATAGCTCTTTTGAGGACAATCTATGATTCCTCAACCCTTCTGAATTCTCTATTACAATATCCTTTTATACTGGCTCCAATTAGGTGTGTGGTAGGCACATGTTTCTCCTGCATACTAATGTAAGAAAATCTCCTTCTCTTAGAATTGGTGACCAGCTGCCTGGTACTCTATGTTTATGCCTGGTATCTTTCCCTGACATACTGGTAGAGTGACACAAACTCATGGTTGCAGAGACTTGATGAGCCCAAGATCCCAACTGCATAGCCAGTCCAAGGGTGCAGATTTAAGAGATAATAATAAAAACTGGGACACCTGGGTGGCTCAGTCAGTTAAGCATCTGCCTTCGGCTCAGGTCATGACCCCAGGGTCCTGGGATTGAGCCCTACGTCGGGCTCCTTGTTCAGCAGGGAGCCTGCTTCTCCCTCTGCCTGCTGCTCCCCCTGCTTGTGTTCCCTCTCTCTCTCTGATAAATAAATAAATAAAATCTTAAAAAAAAGATAATAATAAAAATAGTAAGAACAATGGTATGAAGCCAAATTTGGAGAAAGAGCCAGAGGTTAGGAATCGAGACTGTCAAAAGCAGTAAACTGGAATTTATACCACATACAAAAATTAACTCAAAATGGATCAAAGACCTAAATTTAAGAGCTAAAACTATAAAAACTCAAAGAAGAAAACATAGGGGCGAATCTTTGTGACCTTGGATTTGGGCATGGTTTCCTAATTATCACACCAAACACAGGCAACAAAAGAAAAAACTTGAAGTTTTTTCATTGAAATTTTTTAAATTGTGTGCATCGAGAGACATTATTCAGAGAGTAAAAAGACAACCCATAAAATAGGAGAAAATACTTGCAAATCACACATCTGATAAGGGTTTAATATCCAAAATATATAAAGAACTCCTACAACTCAACAACAAAAAGACAAACAACTCAATTTAAAAGGGGGCAAAGACATTTCACCAAAGAAGACACGCAAATGGTCAAAAAGCACGTGAAAAGATACTTCACATCATGAGACATTAGGGAAGTATGAAGCAAAAGCACAAAGATATGCCACTTTGTGGCACCTGGCTGGCTCAGTGGGAAGAGCATGTGACCCTTGATCTTGGAATTGTGAGTTTGAGTCCCACGTTGGGTACAGAGATTACTTAAATAAAATAAAAACTTCAAAAAAAAAAAGATATACCACTTCACTTCTCCTAAAATGGCTGTAATATTTTAAAAATCAGAAAATAACAAGTATTGGTGAGGATGTGTACCTGGAACCTCATGCATTGCTGACGGGGATGTTAAGATGATGCAGTCACTGTGAAAAACAGTTTGGAAGTTCCCCCAAAAAGTTAAAAATAGGGTTACTACGTGATCCAGCAATTCTACTTCTGGGTATATACCCAAAAGAACTGAAAGTAAGGACTCCAACAGGTATTTGTACACCAAAGTTCATAGCAGCATTACTCACAATAGCCAAAATGTAGAAACAACTCAGGTGTCCATCAACAGATGAGTGGATAAAAATATGTGGTACATCCACACAAGAGAATATTATTCTGCCTTAAAAAGGAATGAAATACTGACAGATGCTATAGCAGCATGGCCCTGGAAAATATGATGCTGAGCGAAATAAGCCGGGCACAAAGAACAAATGTTATAGGATTCCACTTATACGAAACAGCCTGAATAGGCAAATTCATAGAGACAGAAAATAAATTAGAGGTTACCAGGGAACTGGGGATGGGAAGGAGGGAAGAATGGGGAGTTACTGCTTCATGGGTACAGAGTTTCCGTTTGGGGTGATGTAAATTTCAGAAATGGAGGGTGGTGATGGTTGCACCATATGGTGAAGATAATTGATGCCAGTGAATTGTACACTTAACATGGTTAAAATGGCCAAGTTTACATCATATATATTTTAGCACAATAGAAAAAAGCAATTGCTTTATTTGTGTTAATGCTCATATTTGAAGTGAGAAGCCATAACAGAAGCAGAAGCAGCTCAAGGGCATCTTAACAGAAGGCCCAAGAGAATGGTGCCAGCAACTCCTATCTTGTTTCTGCACAAGGATGGTGGTAGTTCAATGTGCTCGTTCAACTTTTGCCTCATTCTCATCAGATGCTGTTTTGCTGAGCTGCAAGGTGGGATGCGTGATCCATGACTCTATACAAGAGATCTCTGGAGGCCCTGGAAAGTGAATGAGCTCAGCATTTGTGTTAGGCAGGAGGAGAGGATGTTCCAAGGACGGTGGGTGTAGCCAATGTGTTTGTTGCCCAGGGTTACAGTGGATGGAGCCAAGGAGCACATTCCAAATGCAGAGTCCTGAGGACGCCAAGATGCAAGTTGGTATAGAGCCCAAAACATAGATTCCCCAAGTCTGAGGGGTTAGCAGAAATGTAAAACCAAAGTATGAAAGTAAAAACTGGAGAGATGCAGGGAAGCTAGCTAACACATGAAGGGAATTAGGATGAGCCTGAATTAATCCTGAGCTGTCTGCTTCAGATTTTTATAGGATTCTCATGCCTGATTTTGCATTTAAAGGTCTGAAAAGAACAGTAAGTTTAAGGTGTTTTGACATTCTAAACCAGTTATTAGATTCTTTTAAGAACATTCCCTTTTAAGGAGAAAACTTACCTGGGAAACTGACAGGAGCTGTTAGCAGAAGAAGGGAGAATCAGGGCATGTCAATCTTCTCTCCTCTGCAAATGATCTATAGAAATAGCAGCATCCCTCAGACATAATAAAAAGAACTTAGAGGACAATTTCTTGTAGGCACAGGGACTTCAGAAATGGAAGAGAGAGTAATTATCTATTAGCCGACAACTGGACAGTAGGTATTGGAAATCAAAAACTACAGGAAGTAGATGCTCCTGGGGTGTTAGGACCTGCTCTGGAAGCCCCGCCTCCAGAGTCACCAAGCCCATGTGGTAGCTGTCCAGGTCCGGTTACTGTCCTAAAGGCTAAGAGTGATAGCGTAGAGAAAATGGGGACAGCGGGGTGGAGTTGAGGCAAAGAATGAGACAAAGCCTCCCTGCAGAGAGGCTGGGATGGCCACCCTTTTCAACCTGAGCTGTGCTCCTACAATTCAGGCCTATAAATTCAGTGCAGCGGCCATCAGACTGTGAGGCCCACTAGATTGCCTGTGGCCCACCTAGTAGAGATCTGGGCCCAGAAGAAATGAAACTGTCTTGGAGTGTGAAAAGGAAGGAGGCCAAGAAGGAACAGAAAAGGTGGGGGAAGCACTGATAAAAGAAAGTATGGAGGGGCACCCAACCCAACCTGCCTCTTCTTTTACAATTCTAAGGGCTGGGGTGCCTGCCAAAACCATGGAAGAGTCAGAGATTAAATATTTACCCAACAGTCAGGGTCTAAAATAGATTATAATGTGAAACCAGATGAATTATGAGAATTACTTGAGCAGTAGAAAACTAAAATATATTAAAGTCATCCATCAGGCCCTCCTATTGCTAGTAAATGATAATTGGCTGAATCCGTTTTCTGGGGTTGCCAGCCAAGGTTGCTCAGGCTCTTCTTCTGGCAGAAAGTAAAAGGAGCAGGCCCTGGGCAATCAGCCCTACAGGCAGGATTTAAAAGAGAGGTGCTTCCTTCCTGTGTATCAGGCAGAAAACAAGCAATAAACAGTGTGGTGGAGAGGGGCGGGGGAATGGTGGTGGGAGGGAGCAAATCAAAGTTAGAATAGGGAGTTCAAATATGTTATCAATCAAAGTGTCTAGACCTGGGGTTCCTGATCATTTTTGAGCCACAGACCCCTTTAACAGTTTGGTGAAACCTATGGATTTCTTTTGAGAGTAATATTTTTACATGTATAAAATAAAACACAATGGGGCGCCTGGGTGGCTCAGTTGGTTAAGCGACTGCCTTCGGCTCAGGTCATGATCCCGGAGTCCCGGGATCGAGTCCCACATCGGGCTCCCTGCTCAGCGGGGAATCTGCTTCTCCCTCTAACCCTACCCCCTCTTGTGCTCTCTCTCTCACTCTCTCTCTCTCTCTCAAATAAATAAATAAAATCTTTTAAAAAAAAATAAAATAAAACACAATGGATTAAAAAGGAAACCAAATATAATGCTGTACAATTATATAATATTTTATATGATATAATAATATATGTGTTATTTTATTAACACATTAAATAATAAGATCTAGTACTGGGTATAATAGCTACCATAATTTCAAAGCAGTGATGAGCATAAGAGGTATTCTGAAATCTCTACAACTTCTGTCATTTTATTTAAAAACATTTCTACTAGCTTCAAAGCTGCAGGTATTGTGAATACTACTGTGGTTTGTTGCTTATACTCATGACAGAAGGAAATGTTAAATTTCAGTTAGAGGCTAGTGAAAACAAAGCTGTGTTTTCCCCATACAAATTTATTGACCCCTTGATTTTTTTTAAAGATTAATTTATTCATTTGAGAGAGAGAGCACGCACGCACACAAGCACGCGCACAGGGAGTGGGGTGGGCAGAGGGAGAGAGAAGCAGAGAAGCAGACTCCCCGCTGAGCACAGAGCCCAATGCAGGGCTTGATCCCAGGACCCCAGATTATGACCTGAGCTAAAATCAAGAGTCGGGCGCTCAACTGACTGAGCCACCCAGGTGCCCTGACCCCTTGATTTTTTTAAATTGAGATATAATTGACAGATTTATCCATGGACTCTTTGGAAATTTGTGTACCTGGATTAAGAACCCCTGGTAGAAGTGAAAAACAGAAGCCAAAACAATAATCCAGGAAAGTTCCGAACAAAGAGTAACAGAGGAGCAAGCAGGAGATCTAAATGAATTCGGATGATTAAGGACAGATACTGTAGTGGCCATTTAAGTGTTCCCAGCATGCACTTGCTCGCCTGAACTGCACTCAGTTAAAGGGCCTGACAAGAGGTAGATGGGGTAAAAATGAAAACAGAGTGGCTACATGTTGATAACTATAGAAGTTGGGTAACAAGCACATCAGGTTCTTTATACTACTCCTTTACTTCTCTGTATATTTGAAATTGTTCATACTGAAGCGATTTAGAAATAAGAAAGGATCTGACATGCTGTTTAATTATCAGAATTACTGGGGCACCTGGGTGGCTCAGTCGGTTAAGCATCTGCCTTCGGCTCAGGTCATGATCTCAGGGTCCTGCGATCAAGCCCTGTGTCAGGCTCCCTGCTCAGGGCGGAGTCTGCTTCTCCCTCTCCTTCTACCCCTTCCCCTGTTCATGCTCTCTCTCTCTCTCAAATAAATAAAATCTTTAAAAAATTATCAGAATTACTTAAATTCATTCACTTACCTATTCATTCATTCAACAAATACTTATTGTTGCCTCTGGCATAGCGTAGGGTATAGCAAGGTTGAAACCAGAGTCATGTAGGAGTCAGACCAGGAGAAAGAGTAAGGAGGAGTCAGTTCCCAGTCTTGGATGGAAGAAAGAGAATGGATGGTAAGACAAAGCCGGGGGCAGAGTACAGGTCCTGGGGGAGGACATTTTGATGGGAGTGAAGTTCTTGAAACAAAGAGGGAAAAGGGGGGGCATACTACAGTGGGTGGGAGGGCAGAGTGAGCAGTCTCTGGTGCAAGCCTGCTGGAGGCAGAAAGGGGATGGTGAAGAAAAATGGCTGAGGCAGTGGGGAGCCATCCATGGAAGCTTTTGCATCCTCCTTCACACTATGCCTAGCTCTGAGTGGAGGGATCTACTTGGTGGCTATTTTCTGCCCAAAAAGACACATTCCAGAATACACCATTTGGATAAAGCAAAGAAAGGCAGGTCACATCAAAGCTCCGTTTTTTTAGAAACATGAGTTTTAAAGTCCATTGTCAATCTCAAAAGAAAAAAATACATACATTAAGTCTGTCGAACAGAGCTTTTAAAAGGAACACAGCATAACTTGGAACTAATGCAAATCAAATGTCAGAGGGAAGAAATTCATCTGTTTATATTTCATTTCCTCTAACATTTGCCTAACCGAGAAAACAGCAACTGGGTTTTAATAACATTGGAGGAGTAAAAATTCCCAGGATATAAAACCCTTTAAACAAGTTTTCTTCCAAAGCCCATTTCAATAATGGCTCAGTAATTACTGCACTCACAGGAGCGCTCTAGCTAGTACCTTCCAACAGGGGGCTGCAGGCCATGCTGGCAGCCAGATGCCCGCATTCTAACCACCTGACTCACTCAAGGAAACACACAAAGTCCAAATGAGTTTCATCAGGCTACCCTTCGGTAAGAAACCTGGCAAGTGAGGAGAATTCTGCTTCAATGCGGATTTCTCCTCCATGAGCACAACTAATGGTTGTGCCTCCTTCAGCACTTCCCATGGCTCTATTGACCAGGACACGGTGACTTGAACTTGGTCATCTAATTGACACCTACTCCAATTCCCTTCAGAGGTCCCAGTCACATCTGCCAAACATCTGAACTGTAGGTGGGGCCAGCCTCTGTCCACAAAGGCACACAATTCAGAGGGGAAGAGAATACATCTTCTTACACCCACAGTCAACAGCAAGAAAAGTCACATTTGCCAGTACCAGCATTCACATGGTTTACTGATTTGCCGTCAAAGTAGCCTAACCTATCCTGGCTAAAAACACAGGCTCTAGAAATGCACATGGGTTTTAATTTAAGTCACTTACTAGCTGTGTGACCTTGGACAAGTTACTAAACTCCTCTGAGACTTGGTTTTATGAACCTCGTATAAGGGATAACAATAGTTATCTATCTCATAGCATTGTTGTAAGAATTAAATGAGAAATTCTGGCACAGCTCCTCCCCTGACAGTCTACTCCTTCAGTAATCCACTCCGCTAAGCACCAGACTCCCTCCAGGGGTGTGGGTCTGGAGAGACTGTGAGTATCCTCCAACAAACCCTCAGGATGAGCATCCAGAGCTCTTACGCATCCTCGGGCAAGGTGAACACTTCCTCCACCCCACCGCCAAGGACAAAGGACCGGAGAATGGCCACTTGAAAAGCAGTAAAGATTTAACATCCATAGGCAAAGGGGGGGGGTGGTCTTCTCACCCTGAATAGGACAGATGAGACAGCCCAGGCCACCAGAGGTGCCACTGAGCCAGAATCTTTCATTCTTGAGTCCACAAAAGAGTCCCTGAGAGACTCAGAAGAAGAAAGAGAAGAAGGAGGGGAAGGAGAAGGGAAGAGAGGTAGGAAAGGAGGAGGAGAGGAAGAGAAATAATTCCCTTATTGGAGCCTTTCAAATAGAGGCTCTGGGGGCACCTGGGTGGCTCAGATGGTTAAGCGTCTGCCTTCGGCTCAGGTCATGATCCCAGGGTCCTGGGATCGAGTCCCACATGGGGCTTCCTGCTAGGCAGGGAGCCTGCTTCTCCCTCTGCCTCTGCCTCTCTCTCTGCCTCTCATGAATAAATAAAAAAAAATTTTTTAAAAACTATATAAAAAAAATAGAGGCTCTGCCTTCAAGAGAAACCGGAAAGAGGTTGAAGATGTTGTGTCTCTAGCCTCGCTCACCAAGGGAGAGTGAGGTCAGGCCAGCACTACTGAGCAGCCGACCAGGAAGGAAAGGTCCCCCCACCCCCTCCCAAGAGCCAGGAGTCCCAGACAGAGGCTACCTCTGCCAGCCATGCCAGAGACACAAAAGAAGGGCCAGGGCTCTGGGCCACAGAGCTGTCCATCTCCTCAGGCCAGAGACTGGCACCCACACCAAGAGTCAAGGAGCAGAAGGAGGAGCTGGTGGGGGTGCACAGGTGATTTCTAAGCTGCAAAGACTCATACTGTCACTGTAGGGTCACTAGCCACACCTGGTGTTCTGGCTTTCTTCCCCTGCTAAAAAAGGAACTGGCTACTGCCCCCTCCCAGCCAGGTTTGCCCCTTCTCCTTCCTGCAGAATTGCCCATTAGCCATCTGGCCTTCCTTCCTCAAGCGTAGTTGAAAATGGTCTCTTGCAGTTTCCCAAGTGAGTTCAGCGATGTAAAATGCTCCTGTCCATGTCCTCACCTCCTTCCCTGGCTCTCCACCTGCAGAGGTCAATTTCTGATTCCCTTTCCTACTTCCATTCCACATAAGTTTCGGTTGCCCTACCCACTAAGCCCCGAGCCAGAAGTGGAGTGTTTGTTTGCACTCTCAGACTTCTGAGCATTTACCCCTGCATGCAACTTGTGTTGACCTTTGAACAATGCCCAAGATTTGTGGTGGCAAGGGACATTGCAGGCAGTGGTAACAGCATGAGCATGAACTTAAAATTCCAAATGAGTACAACATAGTCAAAAGTCAGTGAGGAAGCCAGCCTGTAGAGGGACCATGGCGGAGTGGAGTGGAAAGTACAGCTAGAGTTATATCAAGCCTCATAGGAGTTGGGACATAGCTCAGCTTCTGACATACTGCAGGGGCCAGGAAGAAAATGGCGTCTATGGGGAAGAAGCACTGATGGTGAGGAAGAACAGAAGAGGGTAAGAAGCAGCTACATGTAGTGATAAACTAGGTAATAAATATCAAGTAGAGGAAAAACACGTACTACCTGGAAAGTTTGGAGCAATTCTTTTAGGCAATAGAATATTCTAGCAAGTTAAGTGTCAAGCAGAAACCCCTTTGGATTACTCCCCACAACCACACACCACTCTTGCAAAGCCATTTTATAAAATTTGAGCTCATTCTTTCCTAGTGAGCAGATTCTAAGTGAGACAGTATTTTTCTACTGGTTAAGAGTCTAAGGGTCATTATTATCAATTACGAAAAATTAGACATCTAGGGCATATAGTTCTCAGATTGGCTGAGTGTGGATTGAGCCTGGGACATGCTCTACAAATTGATTTTTTAAAATAAATCCCTGACACAGCCTTGGTTTTGTATTGTTTGCCTCCTTCTACTAAAAGCTAAGCATAGCAAGATAAGAAAAACAAAGCTAAAATTTAAATGTAAACGTTCAGTTAATTGAACTGCTTCCAGCCAAGATGGAGTAAGAGGGACTAGATTTATCCCTCCACCTTAGAAACTACAGAACAGTACAAAACTTATGAAGGAATATTTTTCAGATGTTGGGCAGGGAAGGCCTATAACCTCAAATGTATATAAACAAAGTGAGCCCTAAAATTGTACCAGGTTACTGCCTTGAGGCAGTTTCCAGGATGCAGCTCAAGGAAAAGGAACCCAAAAAGAGCACTCACTGAGTTGAGGGGACAGAGACTGGTGTTCAGGGAGGCCAAAGCAGTTATGATTTGTGGGGCAGACTACCAGAGAGGAGGAAGCTACACAGAGAAAGAGTTCCAGAGATATGCAGAAGGGTCCTCTTAAGTCTTTGGCTAAGCACTGATATGCACAGATGTGACAGGAAAACACCCAGAGCCAGGGAAAAAAAAACTCAAAAAAAAAGAAAAGAAAAAAGAAAGAAGCTAGAATAATACTTAGTGTTCACATAAGGCTGGTAATACTTCATGTCCTCACCAGCCACAGTAGAAAAATATCCTAATACACAGATCATCCAGTGGAATCCTCAGAAGATATAGCGGAACAAAATTAACCCTAGAATAAAGGCTGCTCTGAACTTGTCCCGACAAAGTTTAAAAGCAAGCCTTGAAAGGATCAAACTAAGTCTTAACTAAGTCTAACTGCATATCAGAAAAATAAATCCAAGGGAGGACTTAAGATGGCAGAGTAGTAGGGAGACCCTGAGCTTGCCTCATCCTTCAAACACAGCTAGATCAACATCAAATCATTTCAAACAACTTGGAAATCGATCTGAGGATTAAGAAAACAATCTGCACACCTGGAGGGGGAGAACATGGCAGATGTGAGGTTTGCAGATGTGAATTGGGGGAGAGAAAAGCCACAGTGCCTCGAAGGGGAGTGAGCCCTTTTTGTGGAAGGGAAGTTAGGGAGAGAGGGAAAGAGGGGAGAGACAGCAGCAGGTAGGGTTCGCACAGGACGCAGTAGGGTGGGGAATCCCCTACGTCACACTGGGAGAGAACGTTCTCCTTCCTGAATTACATTTGGAAAAGGGTATTTTTGCTTCTCCAAGAACAAAAGGCTTGCCGGGAGCCACTGAACGGCCATTCAACAGCAGGGGACAGACACTTGCATAGAAGACAGATAACCTGCTTGGTGCTTCACCATAGACTCCAGCCACTGTGCACACACTGTGTGACTGCTTTTCTGGGACAGAACAGTGCCAGGTGCACTGCAAGGCTCTCCTCCGGGGGAAGAGAAACAAGTCCACGCTTGATGGGTCCTTTAAGATTTGGAGTTTTGAATCCCAGCCACAGGCCAGAGATAAAACACAGAAGAGCTGTGGCACCAGGCGTGCCAACAGCCCAGGCACAGACAGGTTGAGGGCAGGGATCTGGCAAAAACCTGGGACACAGAGGGGAGATTGTTTGCTTTACTGTGAGGGCCTCCTGAACAGTGGGTGCCACGAGTTGCCCTCCCCGGGGACAAGAGGGCAGTGTGATGCCATCATCCATCCCTGCCCACCAGCACTGTCAGACTTCAGAGAGAAACACAGTCTCCAGTGGAGGCTGGAGTTGCTTACAGCAAACCCCAACCCCCTGCACCCAGCAGGGGCATTTTTGCAAAGACACGTCTGACTGTGAGCCAGCGAAGCGGACCTCTCAGAAGACGAACACAAGCTCCCGGCATATACCAAGTCTACTGATTACAGAGTGTTCCAAAGCATCACCTTCCGTTCTGGTAGAAACAGGAGCAGGCTTTCTTCTTATTTATTTTTTTAAAAAAGATTCATTTATTCGTTTAGAGAGAGAGAGAGCGGGGGGTGGGGAGAGGGCAGAGGGCGGGGAGAGGGCAGAGGGAGGGGAAGAAAGAGAATCCTAAGCAGACTCCCCGCCAAGCACAGACCCCAACGTGTGGCTCAATCCCACAACCCCGAGACCATGATCAAGCCAAAATCAAGAGGCAGATGCCCAACCGACTGAGCCACCCAGGTGTACCAATTATTTATCTTTAATTTTTTTTCATTTTTAATTTTTAAAATTTTCTTTTTCTTTTTTTTTTTTGGTATCAGGCTTATGGTTTTTTGTTCATTTGTTGGCTTGTTTATTTCCTT
Source organism: Phoca vitulina (assembly GCF_004348235.1). Lineage (NCBI taxonomy): Eukaryota > Metazoa > Chordata > Mammalia > Carnivora > Phocidae > Phoca > Phoca vitulina. Next base: position 5,595,492 of record NW_022589765.1, read on the forward strand.
TTCTTGTTTTTTGAATCAGGCTTCTTTTTTTTTCTTTTTCTTTTCTTTTTTCCTTCTCTCTTTCTTTTTCTTTGAAATCAGGCTTATAGTTTTTTGTTTTTCTGTCTGCTTTTTTGTTCCCTTTCCTTTTCTCTTTTCTTGGATCAGGCCTTTTTTTTTTTCAAAATCAGGCTTATATTAACAAACAAATCAAAGCACACCTAGTTGAAGGTCCAAACACTCCCCACTGCAAGCAAAGAAGAACTCTGTAGAGGACTGACCTGTGGGAAAGAGCAGCCAAACACAATAGCAGAGTGCACACAGCATACACCAGAAACACCTCCTGAAGCACCACGTCATAGACAGTGTATGACCCCTCCTTAATACACTATTACTCTCAGGAGCAGAAAACATAACAAGCTTTCATAATACACAAAAGACAGAAACCTAGACATAATGACAAGATGGAGGAATTCTCCCCAAAAGAAAGATCAAGAAAAAATCACAGCCAGGGATTTGCTCAAAACAGATATAAGCAGTGTATCAGAACAAGAATGTAGAACAACAGTCATAAGAATACTAGCTGGGCTTGAAAGAAGCATAGAAGATACCAGAGAAACCCTAGCTACAGAGATAAAAGACCTAAAAACTAGTCAGGCTGAAATAAAAAATGCTATAACTGAGATGCAAAACTGACTGGATGTAATCACAACAAGGATGGAAGAAGCAGAGGATCAAATAGGTGATATAGAAGATACAATTATGGACAATAATGAAGCTAAAGAGGGAAAGAAAACTATTAGATTGAGGAATATAGACTTAGGGAACTCAGTGATTCCACAAAGCACAATAATATCTGTATCATAGGAGTCCCAGAAGAAGAAGAGTGGGAAAAAGAGGGTAGAAGATTTATTTGAACAAATTAAAGCTGTGCACTTCCCTAATCTGGGGAAGGAAACAGGCATTCAAGTCCAAGAGGCACAGAGAACCCCCCTCAAAATCAACAAAAACAGGTCAACACCAAGATATATCACAGTGAAACCTGCAAAAGACAAAGAGAAAATTCTGAAAGCAGCTGGGGAAAAAAAAGTCCTTAACTTACAAGGGTAGACACTTAAGGTTAGCGGCAGACCTCTCCATAGAAACTTGGCAGGCCAGAAAGAAGTGGCATGATATATTCAACATGCTAAATGGGAAAAATATGCAGCCAAGAATACTTTATCCAGCAAGGCTGTCATTCAGAATAGAAGGAGAGATAAAGACTTTCCAAGACAAGCAAAAACCAAAGGAGTTCATGAACACTAAACCATCTCTGCAAGAAATATTAGAGGGGGCCCTTTGAGGGGAAAAAGAGACCAAAAGCAACAAAGACTAGAAAGGAACAGAGACAATCTGCAAAGAACAGCAACTTTACATGTAATACAACGGAACTAAATTCATATCTATCAATAATTACTTTGAATGTAAATGGACTCAATGTTCCAATCAAAAGACAAAGGGTATTAGAATGGATTAAAAAAAAATAAGACCCATCTATATGCTGCTTACAAGAGACTCATTTCAAGATTTTTTATTTATTTAAGAGAGAGAGAGCAGGGGGAGGGGCAGAGGGAGAGAATCTCAAACAAAGTCCCCACTGACACAGAGCCTGATATGTGGCTTGATCTCACAACCCTGAGATCATGACCTGAACCAAAATCAAGAGTTGGACGTTTAACCAACTGAGCCACCCAGACACCCCAAGAGACTCATTTTAGACCCAAAGATACCTCCAGATTGAAAGTGAAGGGGTGGAAAACCAACTATCATGCTAATGGACATCAAAAGAAAACTGGAGTAGCCATATTTATATCAGACAAACTAGATTTTAAACCAAAAAGTGTAATAAGAGATTAAGAAGGGCACTGTACCATAATAAAAGGGTCTATCTAACAAGAGGATCTAACAATTGTAAATATTTATGCCCCCAACTTGGGAGCACCCAAATATATAAATCAGTTAATAACAAACTTAAAGAAACTCATAGATAACAATGAAATAATAGCAGGGGACTTTAACACCCCACTCACACGCAAGGGACAGATCACCTAAGCAGAAGATCAACAAGGAAAAATGGCTTTGAATGACACACTGGACCAGATGGACTTAACAGATATATTCAGAGCATTCCATCCTAAAGCAATAGAATACACATTCTTTTCAAGTACACATGGAACATTCTCCAGAATAGATCACATACTGGATCACAAATCAGGCCTCAAGCAGTACAAAAAGACTGAGATCATACCATGCACATTTTCAGACCACAACGCTATGAAACTTGAAGTCAACCACAAGAAAAAATTTGGAAAGACCACAAATACATGGAGGTTAAAGAACATCCTACTAAAGAATGAATGGGTTAACCAGGAAATTAAAGAAGAAATTTAAAAAAATACATGGAAGCAAATGAAAATGAAAACACAACAGTCCAAAACTTTTGGGAACACAGCAAAGGAGGTCCTAAGAGGACCAGAGCAATACAGGCCTTTCTCAAGAAGCAAGAAAAGTCTCAAATACACAACCTAACCTTATACCTAAAGGAGATGGAAAAAGAACAGCAAATAAAGCCTAAAACCAGCAGAAAGGAAATAATTAGGATTATTGGTAGGTAGGTAATAAATATCAAGTAGAGGAAAAACATGTACTACCTGGAAAGTTTGGAGCAATTCTTTTAGGCAATAGAATATTCTAGAATAGAATATTCAGGTAGAAATAAATGATATAGAAATAAAAAATAAAACAGTAGAACAGATCAACTAAACTAGGAGCTGGTTCTTTGAAATTAACAAAATTGATAAATCTCTAGCCAGACTTATCAAAAAGAAAAGAGAAAGGACCCAAATAAATAAAATCATGAATGAAAGAGGAGAGATCACAACCAACACCACAGAAATACAAACAATTATAAGAGAATATTATGAGCAATTATATGCCAACAAATTGGGCAATCTGAAAGAAATGGATAAATTCCTAGAAACATACCAAAACTGAAACAGGAAGAAATAGAGAATTTGAACAGATCCATAACCAGCAAAGAAATTGAATCAGTAATCAAAAATCTCCCAACAAACAAGAGTCCAGGGCCCGATGGCATCCCAGGGGAATTCTACCAAACATTTAAAGAATTAATTCCTATTCTTCTGTAGCTGTTCCAAAAAACAGAAATGGAAGGGAAACTTTCAAACTCATTCTATGAGGCCAGCATTACCTTGATTCCAAAATCAAAGACCCCACTAAAAAGGAGAATTACAGACCAATATCCCTGATGAACATGGATGCAAAAATTCTCAACAAGATACTAGCTAATTGAATACAACAGTACATTAAAAGGATTATTCACCATGATCAAGTGGGATTTATTCCTGAGCTGCAGAGGTGGTTCAGCATCCACACATCAATCAATGTGATACACCACATTAATAAAAGAAAGGATAAGAACCATGTGATCCTCTCAATAGATGCAGAAAAGGCATTTGACAAAATATAACATCCTTTCTTGATAAAAACCCTCAAGGAAGTAGGGATAGAAGGAACATACCTCAACATCATAAAGGCCATATATGAAAGACCCACAGCTATGGGCGCCTGGGTGGCTCAGATGGTTAAGCGTCTGCCTTCGGCTCAGGTCATGATCTCAGGGTCCTGGGATCGAGTCCCACATCGGGCTCCCTGCTCCTTGGGAGCCTGCTTCTCCCTCTGCCTCTCTCTCTGTCTCTAATGAATAAATAAATAAAATCTTTAAAAAAAAAAAAAAGAAAGACCCACAGCTAATATCCTCAATGGTGAAAAACTGAGAGTTTTTCCCCTAGTGTCAGGAACATAACAGAGATGTCCACTCTCACCACTGTTGTTCAACATAATACTGTAAGTCCTAACCTCAGCAATCAGATAACAAAAAGAAATAAAAGGTATCCAAATCAGCAAGGAAGAAGTCAAACTTTAACTCTTTGCAGACAACATGATACTCCATGTAGAAAACCCAAAAGAATCCACCAAAAAATTGCTGGAACTGATACAGGAATTCAGCAAAGTCACAGGATATGAAATCAATGTACAGAAATCTGCTGCATTTTTACATACCAATAATGAAGCAGTAGAAAGAGAAATCAAGGATTCGATCCCATCTACAATTGCACAAAAATCATAAGATACCTAGGAATAAACCTAACCAAAGAGGTAAAAGATCTGTATGCTGAAAACTATAGAACACTTATGAAAGAAACTGAAGAAGATACAAAGAAATGGAAAAACATTCCATGCTCATGGATTGGAAGAACAAATATTGTTAAAATGTCTATACTACCCAAAGCTACCTACAGAGTCAATGCAATCCTGATCAAAATAACACCAGCATTTTTCACAGAACTAGCACAAAGAATTCTAAAATTTGTATGGAACCAGAAAAGACCCCAAATACCCAAAGTAATGTTGAAAAAGAAAGGCAAAGTGGGAGGCATCACAACTCCGACTTCAAGCTATATGACAAAGCTGTAATCATCAAGACAGTATGGTACTGGCACAAAAACAGACACATAGATCAATGGAACAGAACAGAGAACCCAGAAATGGACCCACAACTATATGGTCAACTAATCTTTGACAAAGCAGGAAAGAATATCCAATGGAAAAAAGACAGTCTCTTCAACAAACGGTGTTGGGAAAACTGGACAGTGACATGCAGAAGAATGAAACTGGACCACTTTCTTATACCATACACAAAAATAAATTCAAAATGGATGAAAGACCTCAATGCGAGACAGGAAACCATCAAAATCCTAGACGAGAACACAGGCAGCAACCTCTTTGATCTCAGCTACAGCAACTTCTTACTAGACACATCTCCGGAGGCAAGGGAAACAAAAGCAAAAATGAACTACTGGGAATTCATCAAGATAAAAAGATTCTGCACAGCAAAGGAAAAGGAATCAACAAAACTAAAAGGCAAACAATGGGATGGGAGAAGATATTCACAAATGACTTACTGGATAAAGGGCTAGTATCCAGAATCTATAAAGAACTCATCAAAATCAATATGCCAAAAATAAATAATCCATTTAAGAAATGGGCAGAAGACATGAACAGACATTTCTCCAAAGAAGATATACAAATGGGTAATAGACACATGAAAAAATTCTCAACATCACTCACCATCAGGGAAATACAAATCAAAACCACAATGAGATACCACCTCACACTTCTAAGGATGGCTAAAATTAACAACACAAGAAACAACAGGTGTTGGCAAGGATGTAGAGAAAGGAGAACCCTCTTGCACTGTTGGTGGGAATGCAAACTGGTCAGCCACTCTGGAGAATAGTATGAAGTTTCCTCAGAACGTTAAGAATAAAACTACCCTACAACCCAGCAATTGCACTACTAGGTATTTATCTAAAGGATACAAAAGTGCTGATTCAAAGGGGCACATGCACCCCAATGTTTATAGCAGCATTATCAACAATAGCCAAATTATAGAAAGAGCCCAAATGTCTATCAACTGATGAATGGATAAAGAAATTGTTGTATATATACACAACGGAATATTACTCGGCCATCAAAAAGAATGAAATCTTGCCATTTGCAACAACGCGGATGGAACTAGAGTGTATTATGCTAAGCAAAATAAGTCAATCATAGAAAGACAAATATATGATTTCACTCATATGTGGAATTTATGAAACAAAACAGAGGAACATAGGGGAAGGAAAGAAAAATAAAATAAAAACAGAGAGGGAGGCAAACCATAAGAGACTTTTAACTATAGAGAACAAACTGAGGGTTGCTGAAGGGGGGGATGCTCTAAATGGGTGATGGGCGATGAAGAAGACACTTGCTGGGATGAGCACTGGGTGTTGTATGTAAGTGATGAATCACTAAATTCTACTCCTGAAACCAATACTATACTGTATGTTAACTAACTTGAATTTAAATTAAAAATAAATAAGTAGGGGCACCTGGGTGGCTCAGTCATTAAGTGTCTGCCTTCGGCTCAGGTCATGCTCCCAGGGTCCTGGGATTGAGCCCCACATTGGGCTCCCTGCTCCGCAGGAAGCCTGCTTCTCCCTCTCCCACTCTGCCTGCTTGTGTTCCCTCTCTCGCTGTGTCTCTCTCTGTCAAATAAATAAATAAAATCTTTAAAAAAAAATAAGTAAATAAAAAGAAAAAATAAATCCAACAGTACTTAAAGGAATACAGTAAAATCCAGCAACCAATAACAAAAACCTAACAATGTCTGACATTCCATATAAAGTTAGTAGGCACACAAATAAGCAGAAAAATATGACTCCCAATAAGGAAAAAAGTCAATAAAAAGAGAACAAGATATGACCAAAACGATGGAAATAGAAGTCAGGAACATTAGAAAAAGCTATTGTAAATATGCTTTATATGTTCAAAAAGGCAGAGAAAAACATGAGCATGATGAGATGAGAAATGGAAGATATAAAAAAGATGCAAATGGAGCTTCTAGAGGTGAAAAATTACAACATCTTAAAAGTACAGTTGATGGATTAGAGGCAAATAACTGCAGAAGAAAAAATGAGTATATTTGAAGAAATAGCAATAGATTTTATTCAAAATTATATACAGAAAGAAAAAAGATGGAGAAATTAATAAGGGTTATTAGATCATAAAACTGAATGAAAATGAAAGTAAAACATCAAAATTATGGGAAGCAGTGAAAGCAATCCTTAGAAGGAATTTTATAGCATTAAATGCTTATATTAGAAAAGAGGGAAGTCTCAAGTCAATAATCTAAGCTGCCACCTCAAGAAACTAGGAAAAAAAGAATGAAATAAACCCAAAGCAAGCAGAAGAAAGGAAATCATAAAGAGGAAAAACTAATAAAATTGAAAACTGAAAACAATAGAGAAGATAAATGAAAATAAAAACTAATGATTTGAAAAAAATCAATCAAATTAATAAACCTGACAAAGACTGATAAAAGAAGGAAGATAATACAAATTGCCAATACCAGAAATGAAAGAGAGGCTATCAGCAGAAATGCCTCGGACATTAAAAGGAAAATAAGGGAATACTACCTACAACTCTATTTGAAATTTGAAAACTTACATGTAAAGGACTAATTTCTTGAAAACCACAAAGTATGAAAACTCATCCAAGATGAAATAGAGAACCTACATATTCCTGTAACTATTAAAGACTTTGAAATCATATTTTATTTTATTTTATTTTTAAGATTTTATTTATTTATTTGACAGAGAGAGACCCAGCGAGAGAGGGAACACAAGCAGGGGGAGTGGGAGAAGGAGAAGCAGGCTTCCCGCCAAGCAGGGAGCCCGATGCGGGGCTCAATCCCAGACCCCGGGATCATGACCTGAGCCGAAGGCTGACACTTAACGACTGAGCCACCCAGGCACCCCGAAATCATATTTTAAAAACCTTCCAAAAAAAGAAATATCTAGGCCCAGACTGTTTCACCACTAAACATCTAAAGAAGAAATAACATCAATTCTATACAATCTCTATCAGAAAACAGTAGAAGGGCAAACATTGTTTCATGAGGCCAGCATTACCCTGATAGCAAAACCAGGCTAAAACAGTATAAGAAAAAGAAAATTACAGACCAGCATTTCTCATAAACCTAGGGGCAAGATCCCCATCATGGTGGAAAAACATGTACTTAGAGATATACAGACCTAGGTTAGAGTGCAGAGTCTGCCATTTATTAGCTGTGCTACCTTCATTAAGTAACAACCTCTCTGATCCTGTTTCTCTTCTGTAAAATGGAAATGACTATAACTCCATAGCTCTGTTGTAAAGATTAAATGAGATAATATAAAATGTTTAACGTAATTCCTGAAACATAGTATCATTCAGTATATGTTGGACAGTATTTTTATTACTATTACTATTATTGTTGATATTCCTACATATGTAACAATGTGAGGTCTATTTAAAGCAACTGAAACAGAGTAGACAATAGTACATGCCTTCTGATCTTGCGGAAGTTGGGCGGGGGTTTCTGTCCAGGGTTACAAGGCAGAGGTAATGCGCATACCAAGGCCTCACCTGTGCCAAGAGGTTAAGAGGAGCACAACGAAGGAGTGGAATTCTACGTCTATACTCTTGGTGAGGAGGAGAGTGTGAAGTCCTGCCAATTCGAGGGCTTCTGGAGTTGAACAACCCACGTGTCCTCAGACTCATGACAAGTAGATTCTGAATCACTGGATCTGGGATGAAGCACAAGATTTTTTTTTTAAAAGATTTTATTTATTTATTTGACAGAGAGATAGCGAGAGAGGGAACACAAGCAGGGCAAGTGGGAGAGGGAGAAGCAGGCCCCCATGGAGCTGGGAGCCTGATGCAGGGCTCGATCACAGGACCCCGGGATCATGACCTGAGTCGAAGGCAGACGCTTAACGACTGAGCCACCCAGGCACCCCGAAGCACAAGATTCTTAACATTCTTTACAGCACCAGAGATGCTTCTAAAGCACATGGTTCATTGTTATGGGCTGAATTATGCCCCCCTTCCCCGTTCATATATTGAAGCCCAAACCCCCGATACATCAGAATGTACCTGTATTTAGAGACAGGGCCTTTAAAGGAGTAATGAAGTCCCTCTCTCGTATGTTAGCTACTGGGTAGCCGAAGTAAGAATTAAAATTCGCATCGTGGTGCATTTTGCTTAAAACCTGTTGGTGACTCTTGCCACTCGGAAGAGAAGATCCAGCCTCATTCGCAGCCACTCTCCTGTCTAACTGCAGCCACCGGACCTCCTGTCGGGTCTTCAGTGGTGCCAAACTCTGCCTGTCTTGTGGTATTTGCACATGCTCTGCCCTGTCTGTAAAGCTCTATCCCCGCCTCTTTGCCTGACTCACTCCCATTTACTTGTCAGGCCCCAATTTAAGTGTCACTGCCCTGATCCCCTAGATTAGAAAAGCATTTCTCCAGTGTTTGTTTCCTTCACATCCTCTTATCTTCCCTCATAGTATTTATTAGTGTCTGGCTGCCCTACTCAGCTGTGAGCTCTAGGAGAACAGGGGCTACATCTCCTATGCTCACCTCCGTATCCCCAGCGCCTGGCACAGTGTAGACGATGAAAATTGCAGTGGAAGGCAGAGAAACAGTACAATATGTCCTAGGTGTGGTTTCCCTCATGAAAAGCCTGGTAAGAGAAGTGTCTTGGCTAGCTCCTCTACCTTCTCCCTCTGCCATCTTAGCAGTTTTGTCCAAGCTAGCCTAACAGTCTTCACCCTACCTCCATCCTTTTTTTTAAAAGATTTTATTTATTTATTTATTTATTTATTTATTTATTTATTTGAGAGAGAGAGAGAGAACGAGTGCATGCACATTGCGGGGGGGGGGCGGATAACGGAGAGCAGAGCGGGAGAGGGAAAGACTCTCCAGCAGACTCTGCACAGATCCTGGAGCCAGACACAGGGCTTGATCTCATGACCCTGAGATCAGGACCTGAAGCCGAAACCAAGTTGGACGCTTAACCGACTGAGCCACCGAGGCACCCCTCCATCCTTTAATTCTTAAATCACAATAGTCTTCTCCCCTCTCAGCCTAGCTATTGTTTTCCCAGGATTTTTTTTAAAGATTTTATTTATTTATTTGACAGAGAGAGAGAGAGCACAAACAGGGGGAGCAGCAGAAGGAGAGGGAGAAGCAGGCCCCCCGCTGAGCAGGGAGCCCACCTCAGGGCTCGATCCCAGGACCCCGAGATCATGACCTGAGCCAAAGGCAGACGCTTAACCCACTGAGCTACCCAGGCACCCCGTTTTCCCAGATTTTATATAAACTGGATATAGAAAAACGTTTCACTTTCTTCTGAATGTCACTGTAAGAACAACAATGCCTGGTCCATGAAAAATGGTAGCAGACTTTCAGATTCAATGTCAAGTTAATAACAAGAATAGCCGCTGCTCAGGATGCCTGGGTGGTTCAGTTGGTTAAGCATCTGCCTTCGGCTCAGGTCATGATCTCAGGGTCCTGGGATCAAGTCCCACGTCTGGCTCCCTGCTCAGCAGGGAGTCTGCTTCTCCCTCTCCCTCTGCCCCTTACCCCTGCTCATGTTCACTCTCTTTCTCAAATAAAGAATTTTAATAAAAGCCTTCATATTCACGGAGCGCCTGGGTGGCTCAGTCGGTTAAGTGTCTGCCTTTGGCTCAGGTTGTGATCCCGGGGTCCTGGGATCGAGTTCCGCATCGGGCTCCCTGCCTAGCAGGGAGCCTGCTTCTCCCTCTGCCTGCTCTGCCTGCCCCTTCCCCTGTTTGTGTGTGCTCTCTCTCTGACAAATAAATAAATAAAATCTTTAAAAAAAAAATAAGAGTAGCCACTGCTCAGTTCCCACTGTCATGAGGAAATGGAGGCCCTGTATGCCAGATTCTGTTTTTTCAAAAGTCAGGAATCCGTATTTTTGTATGAACCCTCCTATTTTTGAAATACTGGCAACTATTTTTCTTTAAATGTGAACATGTGTTAGCTTAATGAAGCATATGTATGGGTCGGAGGTGTCCCATAAGCCACCACTCTGTGAGCTCAGAATAGTAAATAGTTTAACTATAATGCAAGTCACAATGAAAACAGTGGTATAATGGGTGGCGATGAGCACTGGGTGTTATATGCAACTAATGAATCATTGAACACTACATCAAAAACTAATGATGTACTATATGTTTGCTAATTGAACATAATAAAACAATTTTTTAAAAAGCAGTATGCCATTGGAACACATGGAATGGAACAATCACAAAATGCACCTTGTCATATTAATGGATACATTTAACAAAAAATAGGCCGGGTGCCCCGTTTGTATAGGAGCATAGCCAAAGCAAGGTTGCCATGCCCCAACCTTTGTTTGGCCTCTTGAGTTACACAGCTTGTCCACTTATAGTCCATGACCTGCTCTCTTGCCTATCTTTGCCTCCTGGATCTTGGCAACGAAGACAGGAAGTGAGGGGGGAATGATGATCAAAACAAAGAAAATAAGCTTGGGAAGGATCACGGTGTTCTTTCAGAAAAGCACTACAAGCAATGAGTTCAAGAAAAATGATTCTTAGGCATTGATATTCATTACTAGTTCATTCCTAGGTACACCTGTTGACTTTAGCCATTTTGACTGTAATTTCCAATACTGTACTTCAAGATCCTCACTTTAGTCCCTTGCCTTATCTCGTCAGTCTCCTAATTAACCAGAACATTCGAACCTGGGTTTGCCATTTAATCCTACCTCACCTCAAATTCGAATTTCCCTCTAGTGAAAAGACTCCTAAATGCTACTTTAACCACTTCCTCAAAGCTTATCTGGACTATTCTATCTCAACTTATTTCTCCAACCATCCTTCATCCTTTCCATTTCCCTAATTTGTGACCCTTTCACAAATACCTCTGTGTAGCCCCAGAAGTCACGGACTCTTTCATGATTTACCTCAGGTAATTAGTTTCCTTGGATATAGCCACAGCCCACAAAACTAATATTCATAGCCCTCTTGGGACTACCTGGAATCCCAGATGAATTTTTCTGATGGCAAGTTATATAAAAAGGTTTGAGGACATATGGGACATAAAGAGTCAGATGCAAGGACATTCACTGAAGCATTGTTTGTAATAGAAAAAGACTAGATAAATCCCAAATGTCCACCACTTGGAGAATGGTTAAATGTACCGGGACACAATCATACTGTGCACTGTTATGAATGTTTCATGTATGAACGGACACAGTTTGTCTCAGGTTGGGTTTGCCAGAATGAAGCCTGAAACAATGATTCCTGTGCACATGATTTACTGGGGAGGTGCTCTCAGGAGAAGGGAGTTAAGTCAAACAGGATAGGGCCAGGGGGAAAAGGTAGGCAAGAATTTGGTCTTAGCTGGAGACTAGCCTCAGTCTGATCCCATGAAGATCCTCTAGAGTATAAACTGCACTACGGAGTATTACCTTCCCCCCACCAACTTGAGGAAATAACCTTTTGTACCCCCATGTCCATCAGTCAGATGGTTCTCAAAATGTTTGAGTTCCTTTCTCCAGTGCACAGTTACCCAAGTAAATGGCCATGAGTCCTTCTGGGCAAGGACTGAAGAAATCATGACTACACATACTCACAGTGCTACTGCAGGGTCCTCCCTCCTGAGGGACTTGCACCCCGTTTAGTCCATGGGTTCCAAGACTGAAAACTGGCTTATGTCCGACAACTCAGCAAGAGGCCATGACTTGGAATTGGAGCAACTACCTTCAGCCTCCTGATCAAACTTTGATTGCTTTTGATTTTGCAGACTGAGCAGCGTCCCTGTCATCTGCCCATCTATCTCGCCCCTAGGGATGCTATATCCTATTAACCTTCATAACTCCCTCTAGATCAGGCCCCCTTGGCTGCCACTCTGACCTAGCTCCTGATTATGATTCTTGCATCCACCTAGCGTCTGGCAGTTGACCGTAGTCACCTGGCCTCTGTTCCTTCAGTTTCCCCATCATCCTCACTGCTAATGATGAGCTCAGCTCTGTGATTGCTTCACCTACTGTCCACTCTGGCCTGCATGTGGCCTGCACATGAACTTCTTCGTCATGCTGGTGCCTCTCCTACCAGCACAAACCTCACGGCCTTGGTGAACAGTGTGTTCCCTGAGCACCTCTGTGCAAAATGATCCTCCAATACATCTTCTGGCCTCACATAACAGATCCACTCAGCAGACTCCACCCTAAGCCTTCTAATCCATTGTCTGTCATGAAAATTCAGGTAATTTCAACCCAACTTAGCCAACCTGTTTTCCATGCTATGATCCATCCTAGCAGTGTGTCTGCACCATCTTTCAGATTCTCTGCCAGGCTGTTAAATCCTGTATCCTGGGAGACTACTCCTATATTTACAAATGACCTTTTATCCAAATTTGTGTTCTACTTCCCTTGATTAAGGAAAATTCTTGCCCATACCTACTGTCTCAGCTCCTGCTGTGACATTTTTACTAGATGCTGCGGTTTTATCAGGGTGTTGTCCCTTTCCTCTCTTTGCAGGCCGAGCACATCCCCCATTGGGTGACACTGTGATTTAACCCTAGTTATTGGCCTACTGTCTGAGAGGAGGAGTAGGACAGGGGATAGGCACATGTTGCCTCGCAAGGGAGAGGCCTCTGTACTGTGTGCAAACAAACAGGGTGTGCTAGCTCTTAATAGGGAGGAATGGGCCACTTCTCAGAGGGGAATTCAAGGTTTTTTAGGCCTAGAAGTCCCTCTCTCATGTCAGAGTCCCATTCCTTCCCAGCCAGAGTCCTGACCTTGGCATAGCAGACCTGCCTTAGTTGGGATTTTAACCGCCCTTGGAGACTGACTACTCTTATGATTCAAGTCCTGGGCCCAGCCATCCACTTTCTTTATCATCCTGCTGCAGGAGGTAAGCCTCTGTAGATGCTACCAGGAAGGTTCTGTGACTTACCCACTGAACTTTAAATTGCCAGATAATCACTTTCAGCTTTTTGTTATCTTTTTCCAGAGTGCCCATCAAACTTAGGAATAGCCACCAAATCCCATTCCCTTAAAGATTACTATTCTCCCCATATTTCTCAAATGTTTGATATATCCCAGTAGCCAATTTATTCCCTCCCACCAATGAAAGTTTTAACTGCACTGCTGCCTTGTGTCAGGGAATATCCATGCTCCACCTACCACCAGTATGGGGTTCTCAATGGCAGCCAGGTAATGAGTGGGCCAGGTCCAAAGTCCCATCACCACACACGCTCCCGGCACCAAATGTCACAGGGTCTGGCTTCCCCACGAAACAGACCTCGAGATGGAGACTGGTGCACAGGATGTTTATTAGGGAGTGCCTTTGGGATCAAAACTTGTGGAAAAGAGGTGGAGGAAAAGCACTGGGCAGGGGCGCCTGGGTGGCTCAGTCGCTTAAGCAACTGCCTTCGGCTCGGGTCGTGATCTCAGGGTCCTGGGATCGAGCCCCGCATCGGGCTCCCTGCTCGGCGGGAAGCCTGCTTCTCCCTCTCCCACTCCTCCTGCTTGTGTTCCCTCTCTCTCTGTCAGATAAATAAACAAAATCTTTAAAAAAAAAAAAAAAAAAGCACTGGGCAGAGGGAGAAATGAAGCCATGATACAGTTCCAACGAAGGCCTCAGCCAACTCCATGGTAGGCTCTAGAACTAGAATATCTGGTTGCCCCAAACTGGGTTAAAAGGGCTGGGCCTTTATACCCCTGAACTTATTAGTCATTGGATGTGGGCTTCCCTTGGAAGGAGGCATGAACTTAGGTGAAGCAGTTTTCTTTAGCTGAGGCATCCCATAAAGAGGGCTGACACCTAAAGGCCATCTAGATGTGCTCCCAGCAGCTGGAGGAATAATGTCCTCCTTGCTGAAAGGCGACCTGGGTGGCACATTACAGCATTCACCACATGCACTGATGGCCATACCCTGTGAACATAAACTTTCTGATCTGCCTTCTGATGGGTGTGGAAAATAACACATTTGGTAGATCGACAGCCACATACACATGGCTGTGTTAATCTGCTCGAATGAAGATATCACACCTGACAGAGCAGTTGGTACTACTTAGTAAAATTTGTGGTACTTCATATTGTCACCTGCCATGATTCATCGGTTTTTCTTTTTGGGGGCCACACTAGTGAATTTCATAGGTATCTGATGGGGGAATGCACTGCATAAGTCTCTGAGAGCACTAAATTCTGCAATTCTCCCTGGGATGCAATACGGTTTTTAACTTTTATTTACTTATTATGTTGGTAGGTGGGAGTGAGGAGTTTCTGAGGCTTCTATTTGGCCTTTCCTACTACATTAGCTCTTACTCTACTGGCCAAACAGCCAACGTGAAGGTTCTGCCAATTGCTAAGTTTTTCCAATCAAATTATACAGTCTGGAACTACTATCAAGCGGTCAGGCAGTCCCTAAAGAGCAGGGTACTGGCAGCTGCTAGGCTGGCTTACTGCACACTTCCATAGATTCAGCCAACAAAAAGACAATGAGTCCAAATGCATACGGACAGCTTATTACTTACATAGGCAGCAAAGCAAGATCATCATGGTGTCAGCACTCCCATGTCCCTAGTCCCACAGGATGACATTGACTTGGAGGGGCCGGATGACAGATGACATAACAGTGGGACACTGTTGTAGAGGAGCCAACTCTAAACTATAGCCACGACGTTTATGCCGCCCCTACACTGAAGGGGGTTGTGTGCATGATGGTGGAAAGCCCTATGCCTCACCAGAACCAGGGAGGCAGATGAGAAACTGCCTCGTGGCAGCCTCCCATTAAAAAGAGATGGTCTTTTGTAACAGCTCCTTGCAATTGCTCATCTTGCCATATTCCAGAGAGGATTACAGGGCATTCCTCCAAGACTTGAGTCAGACCGTGGTTGAGCCTTGGCTATGTGGCCTCTGGGGAGATGTTCAAGGTCACTAGACCACCATAGCAGAACCATTCCCCTATACCCACAACTAGAATGAAAGTTCCGTGAGACTGAAGTCTGTATCTCCAGTACCTGGAAGAGTGCCTCACACACCACAGATGCTCAGTAAATACTTTATGAGTGAATATTTTATGAGTGAATGAATGAATGGATGGATGGATGGGTGAAAAGGGGGTTATAATGTCTGCTATTTTGGAGAAGGAAGTGTCTGCCATCCCTCTCACCTCAAAGTGAGATCCATGTCCTTTTCTTTCCCGGTTCTTCTTTAGCTCTAATTATTTACCTCTGTCACTGCTGTTCAGTTCGCTTGCACTACTAAAAGCAGACCCAACAAATTACATTGCTAAGGTGTTTCTTTACTCCTCTTCCCTCTTCCTCATTGAATGCTCTTAATGTTTGCCAGGACCAATCTCTGATAAAGTTGGATCGACTGTCAGAATGTTGGGTTGCTGACCTTTCTGCTAGAGCAGTGTGGTTCTCAATCCTGGCTACACCTTGGAATTAGCTTTAAAAAAGAAAAAAAAAAAAACCTTTTTCCTGGGCTCCACCCCCAAAGGCCGATTTAATTACTCTGTTCTGGGCCCAGGACATGGGTAATTTTTTTTTTTTAATTCCCCAAGTGATGTTAATGTACAACCAGGGCTAAGAACCACTGCCTTAAGCAGAGTACAGGCTTGTAACCTGCACCCAGGTCTGCTCTTCAGATCTTAAATATTTTTAACAGGTAACAAAATATTTTGTTCTACAAAAGAGAGAGAAATGCAATGGCCCCAGGAGAGGAATTTGACTGACCTAAATATAGTGGCATTTGAGCACGGGCTTCCAAAGCCAAATGACCTGGATCAGATTACAGACACTACCACTTAGCAGCCAGGTGATCTTGGGCAACTAACTTAACTTCTCTAACATGTGCAAGTATCTATCAGTCGGCCTGACATGTAGCAGGTCCTCAATGTAGGTTCATTAACTCTGAATATGAATCTCCAAGCTTCATCTGTAAATTGAGGGTAATAATACCTGCCTGCCTATCTCCTAGAGTTGCCATGAGACTAAAAATAGGCGATGGCCTTACAGGCCCTTTGGGAACATTTAGGTGCTGTACAAATGGGAAGTAGAAACATTCTTTTTCTTTTATGAAAATGTTAAACATATGTATCACATTTTAAAAACGTTTCTAAGAATTTTCGTGCCTGTGGTTTCACAGTCTTACAACAGCCCTGGAAGTAAACTGGGCAGTAAATTAACAGGTAAGAAAACTGAGACAAGAGAGGTTGTTTGATCTGCACAAGGTTGTTCAGCAAAACGAAGACCGGATCTTAGGGCCAGTAACTCAAAGGCAGAGATTCTCTTCACCAGATAATGCTCACAAAAGGTCTATTAATAGATTCCCCTCAATGAGTAGGTTGGTCATCTGATCAGAGCTCTTTTGGACATGTTGAGACAATTTCTTTTACTTGTCCCTTTCAAAGCAGGAATTGTACCTGAGGAAATGCGATCAATATTCCTCAGTCCTTAAGTACATGGTTAGTTTGGTTTTTAGTTTCCCTCTGTTTTCTCTTATATTTCAGTAACCATGCTGTTGGTACATTGAGCAAAAGGAAAAGAAACCTTTCCCACCTCACCACCATCACCTTTGTTTATTACCATGTGCCGTTTTTCTAATTTCAACACGAAAAACAGTGAAAATGGCAACACTGAAGACTGATAGCCACAAGATGGCAGAGTTTACCATTTCATTTTTTCTTGCTTACATCATTCATTCATTCATTCATTCAAGAATTATTCTTTGAGTGTCTCCTATGTGTAGAGTACTTTTCTAGAGATCAAAAGGATTATAAAAGAGGCAAACAATGTGATATGGTTCCTGCCCTTGAGAAGCTTGGGGTGAGGGCAGTCTGCAAAGAAGAAAAAACACACCTAAGAACATTTAAAAGAAAATACACATTACTGTATGATTAGAGGCCAAATGAGTGATATAGACTACTGTATGACTACAGTGAGCCAGAAAGTCTGCATGGAAGGGATAAGAACGGAGCTGGGGCTTGAAGGATGAAAAAATAGGTTAGAAAGAAAAACTAAGTCCCAAACAAAGGGACCAGTATGGATCATGCTACTGAAGTAAAAATGAGCAAAACATGTGCCCACGTCAGTGATGAGACTAACCTGGTTATAACAAACGGATATTGGGTAAACAAGATTGAAATAAATTAGATCTCCATTGATTTTGCTAGAATGATGCCCACCATAAAAGATAAAGATATCTATTGAGCCTGCCAATAACTATGGCCTTTGGGCAGGCAATTTGGTCTAGCTCCAGTTTCATCATTTGTAAAATGCGCAGGTTGGACAAGATGACTTCTTACAGTCTTTCCAAATCTTATAAAAGAAAAACACTGGGAGGCAAGCAAGCAGGCAGGGAGGGAGGGAGGGAGGTGGGAAGGTAAGAAGGGAGGGAAAGAGGAAGGAATGAAGGAAGAAGAAAGGAGGGCAGAGGAGGAAAAAGAAAATGGATTATTACTTCTTTAGCAACTGCTGTAATGGCTTTGACATTTCAGTTGCAAACATGAACAGGGACAGTCTTACATAGTGGTTAGGGCTTGGGCTCTCCTGTTGGGTAGACTTGAGTCCAAGTCTTGGACCAGTCACTTACGGTTTAACAGTAGGCAAGTTAGCTTAGACTGTATAAGCTTCAGTCATTCATTCAACAAACATGTATGTAACACCTTACTCTATGTTAAGCCCTATGCTAGTCATTGGCAATAGGGAGATAAACAAGACAGACAAGATCTCTTCTCCGGAGCTTACAGTTTTGTAGGAGGGACTGTCCAAAAATAATCACACAAAAAACTAGATACAAGTGTAATCAGTGCAAAAGTACAGAGTGTTAGGAGAGCAGATAACTGAAAGGCATAACCCAGTCTGATAGGTCAGAGGTTTCCCCAAGGAAAGCTGAGCCAGGCAAAGAAAAGGAAAAAAACATTTCGGGTCAAGTGAACAGCATATGAAAAGGCTTCAAGACTAAGAAGAGCTTGGCAGAGCAAATAACTAAAAGGCAACTGTAGCTAGAGCACAGAGAACTAGGGGGGATAATGGCAGAGACCAGGATATGTAAGTCAATAGAGCCTGGCTGAGAGAATGTCCCGAGGGTCCTAGGAAGCCTATGGTGTTTATGCTAAAGGCTATGAGAAGTTGTTTCCTTCTTCGTAAAAGAAGGGATAGTAACACCTCGCTCATAGGGTAGCTGTGAAGATTAAAGGGCATCACCGCCCTCCCCCATCCCACACCTCCTTATTGAATCTATCACCAAGTCCTATCAGCACCACCTCCAAGAAATCCGTCACCTCCCAAATACATTTCCATCTCCACTGCCACGACCCTGGTCTAAGTCATCATCTCTAGCCTGGACTATTGCTAACTGGTCCCAACCTCCACTTTCCCTCCCCTCCCATCCATTATCCCTGCAGCAACTCCTGTGATCTTACTAAAATGTAAATCGGCTCGCAGCAGGCCTTTGTTTAAAACCTTCCAGTGACTCAAGTGTTCTTAGCATAGAGACCAAATCCTTAAGACATATGCTAATGCCGTTCCTCTCCCTGAGATGTACCTTTCAGCTCAACTCCCACCCACCCCTCACCTACTTCATTCCAACTCACCCTTACACCTTTACTTCTCTTCAGGGAAGCCTTTCCTGATCCCAACCCACCATCTATTTCACATTCTTTTCTTATTTGCCCACTGAGAACCATGTTCTTTCTCTTCTGATCTTTTATCTTTGTAATTACATAGTCATCAGAGTGATTGTTTGATATCTGTTTCTGCTACTAAACTAAAAAGCATAAGAAAGTAAGAAACATGTACTTTTTGCTTACTTTTGTATCCCCAGAATCTTGCCTAATCTTTGACATATAGGAAGCACTCAATATTTGTTCATTGAATAAGGGAGGTGTTAGCTACTGCTACAAGGAATAAAATACTAACAATAATTGTTATTTATTATTATTTGATTAATTATTATAAATGTGCCATTTCATTGATCGTTATCCCTACAGGAACCAGTAAAATGTTAGCATAGACCACGTTGTTGGTCAGTAAATACCCTACCACCTTTTATCTGAGCCCCTGTTTCTCTATTTAGCTCAATTATTATTTTCTAACTATAGCTACCACCAGGCATGGTTATGAGACTCTGAAGTCAGACTCAGCCTAAACCCTCATTCTGCTACTATCTTTGTGACTTCAAACAAGTTGGCCTTTCTGGGATAGAGTTTGTTCTCAGACTCATGAGGCTTTCATGAGATCATGCATGGAAAGTGCTTAGTACACAGTCTGGAATATAATATGCACTCGATAACATACTGTTACATCATACAGATTGTTGATGAATCTGAACAAGTACCTATTAAAATGTACACCGAAAGCAGAATATCAAAGGACCTGTGACAGCACGCTATCTCAGCCTGCTGGGGGAAAAACTCCCTCAGGATATATGAACCTGACTGAATCTTCCTGTAATCTTGAGAAATAAAGGGAACTTTGAAGTAGGCAAGGAAGGCTTCAAAAGGTGAAGCCGGGGGCCTCTGAGAAAATGTACTCTTTACCTTACGTGATAGTAAGTCATCTGGAATGCAAAAACAGTAGCGTAGGCCCCAAAGGGTTGGCTTCCTAAGCAGTAGCAAATGTCTGAGGATACCGATATAACATTCATACTTGATCTTGTCTATTCTTCTTTGGACCTTTGTGTCCCTGATTTGCCAAAACTGATTACCTCGAGGAAACAACTGTCCGTGTCCTTTGTTTGGGGAACTTAGCTAATAACCAATTTTCCTCCACTCAAATGTTATCTAATGTGCTTAAGCCATTGCTGCTCCTTTGGATAGATACCTTGAAAAAAGGGATCTTAGGGTAGGAAAAGCCTTCATGATCCAAAGGATTGAATCTCAAAGGGTAGAATCTAAGAAAATAAGACATGCAATGAAGGAAATGGATTCAGGAAGAGCACATCGCCCTGTGTGCTTTAAATCAGACAGTGGTTAGGAGCAGCTGTCTGGAATCAGATGGATGAGATTTCAAATCCAATTTCAAATCCAAGATCTGCAACATACAAGCCCAGGTAAGTTAATTAAGTCTATGTCCTCAACTGTAAAATGGGGATAATAAGGCTCTATCTTACCAGGTTGTTAGAAAGATTAAATGAGATGACATAAAGTCACCCAAGAAGAGTCTGGTATAATTTGAATGCTCACATATTTTTATTATTTAATCACATCTGGTAATTAAATCGAGGCAGCCATGCCTGTTCTTTTCTAAAACCATGATGGGCTCCTCCTAGAGAGCCCTGGGGCCTGTGTGGGTGTTACCCACCCTACTTACATTTCAGGCACAGGGTGGATGGAGCAGCAATGAGGGGAAGCAGAAGCGCAGACCTCTGGCCACTGGTCCCACTTGACTAGTAATACTGCATGGAGGACACAAAGGGAGAAACTTAGATGAAACTCGTACCCCCCCCAATAAAAAATAAAAGCACAATTCAGTATAATTATGCCCAGATTTCTGCTGGGAGAAGTTTGCACACTAATGTTTTACATAAAGACCGCCAGGCGAATTAACATCCTGAGTGCTTAAAGGAGTGGGGTAGTGGGAACAGGGTAAACTGGCGAGAGTTTTGCTCTCTCCCACCCCAACAATTACCCTTAATGCCCCAGACACCACCTCCCTTCCCAGCAAACCTCGTTTTTCAGACTCTGTCAGTCTGTTCCCAGAAACCTCAGGTGGTTTCTGCTTCTGTTGACCTTAAAAAACAAAAGAGCCAGTTATTTTACCAGCAAAATGAGTTTGTTCAGGAAGAGCAGAGGAATTGCAATTCAGGACAAGCAGACTATGGTAAACCACAGGTAAACCCAGAGAACAGAGGGGCTTGCTTTCACCGGGGAAAAGAGGAAGCTGGGAGGGGCTGTTTCATTGAGTTCTCACTGGCTGGGCTGTTGCTGGGCAAGGAGAAATTCTTCCTCCCTCAGGCTGGGGTAGGGAAAGCAAGCTGCTTCCTACTTGGAATTGTGAGATATGCTTCTTACAGCAGGTGGTAATGCATGAGAGCTCCCCCTTCAGGGCTTCCTGACCCCATTTTAAATGAGGTTTCCTTTATTTTCACATCTCCCCCTTTCGATCAAAGTCTTTTTTCAAAAGAATTGCTAATCAAAAGTCAGGGTTGTGTTGGGTTGTTGTTGTTGTTGTTGTTTTCATATTTAGTGGTTTCGTGCCCTTGGTGTCAGAAAGGACCTTTCCTGGTTGTCATGTCCCACATCAGAGGGAAAGTGCATAGACTGGAAACCGCTGAGGTCACATTTGAGTAACAGGGAATGGTAGGAGGGAGAACAGTCAGGCATTTCCCATCTGAGATAAACGTTGAAGATCATCTCAAGGTGCTGAGCTAGCATCACCCTATCAGGCACGTTGTTTCTATGAAGGTTTGAGAGGCAACAGGTATAAAGCTTAAAAATGATTATAAAGGGGCGCCTGGGTGGCTCAGTCAGTTAAGCGTCCGACTCTTGCTCTCAGCTCAGGTCTTGATCTCAGGGTCATGAGTTCAAGCCCTGCGTTGGGCTCCATGCTAGGCATGGAGCCTACTTAAAAAAAATAATTATACAGAGGAGGTACCTGGCTGGCTCAGTCAGTAGAGCTTGCAACTCCTGATCTCAGCATTGTAAGTTCGAACCCCATATTGGGTGAGAGATTACTTAAAAATACAATCTTTTAAAAAGTGATCATACAGAATAAGATGAGCAGAACTTCTGCAAGGCTAAAGGGGTCTTTTCTAAAAGGCTTGCAGGGGCACCTGTGTGGCTCAGTCAGTCGAGTGTCAGACTCTTAGTTTTGGCTCAGGTCATGATCTTGCTGTCATGGGATCGAGCCCCGAGTCGGGCTCCACACTCAGTGTGGAGTCTGCTTCAGATTCTTTTTCCCTCCCCCTCTGCCCCTCCCTGCTCGCTCACTTTTGCACACACTCTCTCTCAAATAAATAAAAATATTTTTTTAAAAAAGCCTTTCAAAGAGGATTTAGCTCATTTGTATTTCCCTTGGATGCAGGGGAACAAATAATAAATAGGGAAGAACAAATCTGTTTCTGGTGTCAGATCCAACGGTCAGAAAGGTTCCCCTTTTGCAATAGATTAGACCATGAAAGAAAGGGATGAAATAAGGTAAGAAGTAACAGCAAGAAAAAGGTATACAGGTCTGGTCCAGTCATCTTGGGAAATCTGTCTCCTTCAGCTGTCGTCTGCTTCAATTCCTAGAAATCTTTATTTCCAGGTACTCAGTTGGTGTGCAGATCTAATCAGGGTTTGGTGCTTTCTGTAGAGGTGACACATGGGGGGAATACCTGGCTGGCTCAGTCGGAGGAGTGTGCAACTCTTGATCTCGGGGTTGTGAGTTCGAGCCCCACGTTGGGTGGAGAGATTAAAAAATTAAATCTTAAAAAAAAAAGATGTGACATATGGATCCAAGAGTCATCCAAGAAGTTTGGCCGCACAAGGGTTAGTTAACAGTACCTGATAGGGGCCTTTCCAACAGGGTTGAAGAGAGTCTTTCTGTAGATGTCTTTTCCAATAGATGAAATCTCTGGACTGCAAGGTATGATGCTTAAGATCTTTATCTCCCAGGAACACACTGTGGAAAGATTGTTCTACTAAAGCATGGTTATTGTCAACAGAAGCAATTAGGCCTTTGCAATATTTAAGCATATCTCTTTTTACCATTTGTGGATCGAAAGAAGCAGAAGCCAAGTACATTGGCCATCCTGTGATTATCTCAAAGGGTGAGAGTTTATAGGTTCCAAAGAGGTAGATCTAAGATGTAGGAAAACTAATGGCAGTGCTTTTGGCTGGAGTATTTGAAGGGCCTCTACAAATTTTGCTTGACAATGCCATTAGTGTGTTTGACTTGCCCTGAGGATTAAGGGTAGTAAGCACAGTGGAAGTGTTGTAACAATAGCCAAACAGCACAAACTTGCTGAATCAAGTTCCCTGGTCACTATGAAGTTTGAGGGGGATTCCCCAGGTAGGCATGATTTTTTCCAGTAGGATTTTAGCCACAAAAATAGCAGTCCAGTGAGAAAACATACAAACCATTACCAAGACATATTTATATGCCTGAGATGGAGGAAGGTGAATAAAATCCATCTGCCAAACTTTGATCCACTGGGCAACTTAAAGTGTCCAGGAGCAGTGCAGACAGGTTTTCCCGAATTATATTTAAAGGCAGGTGGGGCAAGCAAAGTAGGCACTCTGTGGTCTTATTTACATTTACCCACCAGTATTGGCTCAAAGGTTTTCATTTTATCAGCAGACTAATGACTGGATACATGTACAGTAGTCAGTAATGGGAATTTTAGAGTCTCTGGCAGCACTGGATTATTATTTGGCCCAGCCCAGAGTTTTCTTTTTTTTAATCAAACCAACAGTCATTAGGTTTTCAATATTGTTTTTCCTTTTCTGTGGCTGATTGTTGGGCATCACTATCATTTTTTCTAGATTATCATTTGGGGAGGGGAACATCCCTTTGGACCATGACAGAGGCTTGGCTGTTGGTTCCTTTGAGAACAGCATTCATTGTGGAAATATCAACTAGGTGGTTTCCTCTGGCCTCCAAGGAATCCAGTTTGGAATGCGCAGGGACCTAATACTGGCCAAAGCATCTGGCAAGAGTATGGCATCTAGTAATTCCTGAACATAAAGGCCATTTTTATTTTTTATTTTTATTTATTTTTTGACAGAGACAGAGACAGCGAGAGAGGGAACACAAGCAGGGGGAGTGGGAGGGGGGAAGCGGGCTTCCCGCCAAGCAGGGAGCCTGATGCGGGGCTCGATCCCAGGACCCTGGGACAGTGACCTGAGCCGAAGGCAGACGCTTAACGACTGAGCCACCCAGGCGCCCCCATAAAGGCCATTTTTAATTTTGTCCCCACTAGAAGTGAGGAAGCCTCACTGTTTCTATAGCATTCCGAAGTCATGAGCTACTCCAAAGGCCCACCTACAGGGGGTATAGCTCAGTGGTAGAGCATTTGACTGCAAAGGCCCACCTACCATCAGTATAGATATTTGCAGTTTTGCCCTTGGCTAAAACGCGGGTCCAAGCAAGAACATATAATTCAGCCTGTTGGGCCACAATAGCTGAGGGCAAAGGTGCTGCCTTAATGACTTCAAAAACAATTGTAATACCATACCCAACATAATATTTACCATTTTCGCCTTTTAAATAAGAACTACTGATAAACCACCAAAAAGTCTGCTTTATCCAAAGGAGTTTTCTATAAGCCATCATGGGGAGTCAGACAGTCATGAAGAGTATTGTCCACAGAGAAGGAAGAATGGTGGCAGGGTTAAGATTACAGCCGAAGAGTTTGGAATCCAGTTTTGCACAGTAGCCAGCTAGCCTAAGAAAACCTTATAATTGGCTTAGTTGGGGGAAGTTCAGGATGCCATGAAGCCTATTTGGATCTAAGTGTAGCCTTTGTTCTGAACTCAAGTGCCGCAAATATCAAACCAGAGTCTGAGCAAACTGCAGTCTCTCCGTGGAAACTCTGTGTCCCTTTAAGGCTAACAGGCTTAATGGCTGGATGCTGTCCCTGCAAAGACACCTGAGAAGGGGATCAGAGAAGCAAGTCGCCTAAGTATTAATAAAGCAGAACTTCCAGGTAACTTTCTATCTTCTAAATCCACTTTTAAGTTTTGGGAGAAGTAGGAAGGACTTTCAGCAAAACTCTGGAGCATTACTGTCCAGGTACACTGCTTTTCTTCCCCAAAAGGCAAAGAGGTAATTGACTGACCTTATCCACAGAGAAATCAATCACAGCGAAAAATCTGATGGAACAAATAAAAGATGTTGAAGGTCATCTGATTCACCTAGTTGGCAATTTTGGTTGTTGCTATCAAATTCTAGAATTATCTCCCCCTTTCAGGAGAAAAAAAATTCCAATGCTATTTTTCTAAGAAATCTCAGCCCAAAAAATGAATAGGGGCAGAGGAACTAAGAAGAAAAGAATGGGTATCTCTTAAAGGAAACAAGAAGGAATTGGTTTAAAGTAGGAACCTGTTGAGGTTTATTAGAGACCCCCACTACTTGAACCATTTCAGTACTTTGAGCAGGGGCTGTTTAATAACAGTAGGGTCATGCACTGAAAGTGTAGCTCCGGTGTCGATAAGGACACAAAGAGATTCATCCCCAATCTGGAGAGTTTTTTCTCCAAGCTGGTAAAGAGGAAGGACTGGGAAAAGCCCCTGTAGCTCTTCGGAGTCCTGTAGTTGGGAGTTCGGAGGGCACTGGAAAGGCTGGTTGGAGGGCTGAAGGCACCTAGAATGCTCGCGTTTGGAACAATCTTTCTTCCATAATGGTTTTTGCAATAATGGCAGAGACCAGGAGGGGGCTGGTTTTGTTTTAGGGGCCTCCACTTGTTGGAGTTGAAAATTAAAGATTTTAGTGGTCTTCCTTGTAGCCGAATTCTCTGGGATGTGGGTAGACCACTTTGCTAAATTAACTGAATCTGAAGTGGACAGTTTCCCATTCCATCCTAGTCCTTTTAACTACAAGGGAAAAATCCCAGTTCAGCCCTTTAATGAACACAGAATTGAAGGGTACCTGAGTGGATTTAACATCCAGAGGGAGGCCAGAATTTTCCTTAAAAACAATTCAGAGGTGACTGTAATAGTCGTGTACAGGTTCACTGGGTTTCTGAGTGCAAGCTTCAGTCTTGTTCCAATCAACAGGTCTTGGGAAAGCCCTAGGGACTGCGAGGTGAAGTTGTCTGGCAACTGCCCAGCCTGATCATATAAAAAGGCATGGGGTTGGTCTCTCATTTAAAGTTCTAAAGATGGGACACCTGCGTGGCTTAGTCAGTTAAGCGTCTGCCTTCGGCTCAGGTCATGATCTCAGGGTCCTGGGATCGAGTCCCGCATCAGGCTCCTTGCTCAGCGGGAAGCCTGCTTCTCTCTTTGCCTGCTGCCCCCCTGCTTGTGCGCTCGCACTCTCTCTCTGACAAATAAATAAAATCTTAAAAAAAAAATAAAGTTCTAAAGATTTTTCAGGATCATCCCAATTAGCTGTTTTCAACCAGTGCTGGGCCTGGCCTTCAATAAGCATGTCAACTAGTTGATACAAATCTGAGGAAACTGGTTGGCAGGTCTGAACGACTGTTAAAATCCTGGGCAAATCTATGAGGATCTTCAATAACTCCAGGAAAATCTTTGACTATGACTCATAGTTCAGCCTTAGTCCAGGGGACATGGGAAATTAGGAGCTTAGCATCAGGATCCTCTTAAGAGTCTAACTTTAAAGGGGCAGGTTCTAATGGGTTCAGAGAAGGGAGAGGGGAAAGGTTCAGAAAAAAAGGGAAGTTCACTGAGAGAACCAGAATGAGGAAGCAGAGGGTATAAAAGATGTGGGGACGAAGACAAAGAGGACAGGGGAGGAAGAAAAAGGCCTGAAAAGGGTTTTTTGCATTCTTTCAATTGTTTGTTCACCTTGGTTAATTTAAAATAGTATTTTGTAAAGAGATGATTTTAGAGTCTTGGATACTCTTGGAAGCTTCAAGATATTAATTGAAATAGGTATCCCATTCAGTTCATTTTATTTTAGAGCTTCTCATTTCGTTCTAAGAAAAGCAAGTTTGAGAAGACCAAAAGTTCCCCATAACAGCCATTGGAGTCCTAAGTTATTTTTTGTTAAGTTGGTCCAATTAAAAATGCACATGAGGAACCATAGTTTTTAAACATAAAACTGGCTGGGGTCCCAGAAGGAGGACCCTCCTGAGAGAATTTAGCAGATTGAGAACCCATTACTCAAAACCAGAGGTTCAGGAAACAGAAGAGTACTCACCAGGAAGGACAACATTTTCACAAAAAAAAAAAAAAAATTAATCAGATCCCAAATAAAGTCGGAGAGCTCAACCAGAAGGAGGGAGCTCAGATCCGAGAGGAGACTTACCGAACTAAAAGCAAGAAGATGACTCACAGAAGCAGAGAGCACAAGGCACTAACTGTGGGTACTTCACACGGTTCTGGGGGTCATTAGTTCCTCAGGGGTTCATCTCCTTTGGGTCCCAACATTACATGGTGACCTTAAAAAGCAAAAGAGCCAGTTATTTTACCAGCAAAATAACTTCATTAGGTAATGGAGAGGAATTGCAACTCAAGACAGGAAAACTACAGTGAACCACAGGCAAGTCCCGAAAACAGAGGAGAGGGGCTTCCTTTTAGGAGGGGAAAGGAAGAAGCTGGGAGGGGCTGTTTTGCTGAGTTCTTACTGGCTGGATTGTTGCTGGGCCAGGAGAAATTCTTCCTCCTGCTGGGGCATTATAAGGTAAGCTGCTTCCTCTTGGGCAATGTGAAATATGCTTCTTACAAGCAAGTGGTAACACGTGAGAGCTCCCCCTTCAGGGCTTCCTGACTCAATTTTTAAATTTTTTTAAAAGATTTATTTTTTTATTTATTTGAGAGCGAGAGTGAGCACGCATGGTGGTAGGGGCAGAGGGAGAGGGAGAGAATCTCAAGGAGACTCCCCACTGAGCACGGAGCCCGACGCAGGGTTTAATCTCACAACCCTGAGATCAGGACCTGAGCTGAAATCAAGAATGGAAAGCTTAACCGACTGAGCCACCCAGGCACCCGCTGACTCCATTTTAAATAAGGTTTCCTTTATCTTCACACTTTCCACTTTAAAGCCTCACCCAAGTCCTTCCTCCCAGTCAAAATGTACCTCTCTAGGGCACCTGGGTGGCTCAGTTGTTAAGCGTCTGCCTTTGGCTCAGGTCATGATCCCAGCGTCCTGGGATCGAGCCCCACATCGGGCTCCCTGCTCTGCGGGAAGCCTGTTTCTCCCTCTCCCACTCCCCCTGCTTGTGTTCCCTCTTCTCGCTGTCTCTCTGTCAAATGAATAAATAAAATCTTGAAGAAAAAACAAAAAACAAAATGTACCTGTCTATTCCCTCAAGGCCATACTCTTTACTAGATGTCAGTGATATAATTCAGGGTTCAGGCACACTAATATTTTGATGATTTTGTTTCCCCCATGCCCCACATAAGAGTTTCAAGGAATGTATTATGATGAATATTAAATCAGCAAATTTCTTAGGGGCCTAGTGTGAACCCAGCACTGGGCTAGATCCTATAGCACTGTATTAAGGAACAGAAAAACTGCCACTGGGGTGCCTGGGTGGCTCAGTCAGTTAAGCGTCCAACTCTTGATTTCGGCTCAGGTGGTGATCTCAGGGTCGTGAGATTGAACCCCACGTCAGACTCCATGCACTGCACAGAGTCTACTTCTCTCCCTCTCTCTCTCCCTCTGCCCCTCCCCCTCCCCCTGCTCACACACTTGGTGCACATGCACTCTCTTTCCAATAAATAAAATCTTTTAAAAAATACTTTATAAAAAAAGAAAAATTGCCACAGTGGATTTATCCAGCCTACTCCCCAGTTGCTAACATTATCAACAAAGAACACACTCCGGAAAAAACAGAGATGGGGCACCTGGGTGGCTCAGTTGGTTAAGCGTCTGCCTTTGGCTCAGGTCATGATCTCAGGGTCCTGGGATCAAGTCCCATGGCAAGCTCCTTGTTCAGCAGGGGAGTCTGCTTCTCCCTCTGCCCCTCCCCTGCTTGCGTGTGTGTGCGTGCGTGTGTGTGTGTGTGCCCGCACGCACGCGCCTCTCTCTCTCTCTCAAATAAATAAATAAATAAATAGTCTTTAAAAAAAAAAAAAGGAAAGAAAAAACCAAGATGGAACATTCATACAACCTTTCTGGCAGGCTTTTTAGCCAAACGTAGAAAAAGCTTTAAAAAGTCACATAATCTTTGACCTGTAATTTTACTCCTAAGAATTTATACTAAGGAAGTAATCAGAGATACATACAAAGATGCAAGTGCAATGATGTGTATTGCAGCATTATTTATAATACTGAAACAATCTAAATATCCAAAATAGAGGGCTAGGTAAATAATTCATTCTTTATCCATATGATAGAATATTGTATGTACATTAAAGTCCTATTAATGCAAGACTCTTTAAAGACAGGAAAAATCTATTGTTGATTGTGAAAATTTTTGTTTTAATTTTATGCATAGAAAAAGACTGAAAAGATTTACCTTAAATGTTGAAAAAAATGTTTATCTCAAAATGATAGGATTATTAATGACCTTTTTTGAGCCACCTGTTCTAAATTTTCCACAAGAAACATTCTTTTTTAATTGGGAACAAAACAATGAAACTTTCTATTTTTTAAATGTAATATTCCCTGAGAAGGACTATTTGTCTTCCTCATAACATCAAAGAGTAACTATATTCCCAGCTTCTCCTAATGTAGCCATTTATAGTTTTGCATTTGTAAATGTGTTTAACCTTTTTAAACCTTCTGGCTTCTGGTTAGTAACTTGTCCTATTATTTTTTTGAAATAATTATACATTCAACAAAGGTTGCAAGAAATGTATAGGGAAGTCCCATGCACTGTTTCCTCAGTAGCCCCCAATGTTAGCATCTTATACAACTATAGTGCAATATCAAAACCAAGAAATTGACATTGGTACAATCCTCAGTGCTTATTCAGATTTCACCAGTTATACATGAACTCATTTTGTCTGGGTGTTGTGTGTGGGTGGGTGTTTAGCTCTATATAATTCTATCAGATGTATAGGCTTGCATAACCACCACCACAATCAAGATCTAGAACATTTTCATCACAACAAGGATCCCTCATGTTGCACTTTTTTTTTAAGATTTTATTTATTTATTTTAGAGCGAGAGAGAAAGAGAGAGAGAGCGAGCGCATGAGTGGGGTAGGAGCAGACGGAGAGGGACAAGCAAACTCCGCGCTGAGCGTGGAGTCCAATGTGGGGCTCGATCCCACGACCCTGAGATCATGACCTAAGCTGAAATCAAGAGTCAGATGCTTAACCCATTGAGCCACCCAGGCTCCCCCATGTTGCACTTTCATAGCCACACTTACCTACCTCCCTCTCCAATTCTTCAACCACTGAACATCCTTCCATCACTATAATTCTGTCATTTCAAAAATGTTATGTAAGTGGAATCACACAAGATGTAACCTTTTGAGATTAGCCTTTTTCACTCAGAATAACTATCTAGAGATTCATCCAGGTTGTCACAGGTGTCAAGAGTTTGTTCCTTTTTCTTGCTAAGTAGTATTCCAAGGTATGGATATACCAGTTTGTGTAACCATTCATTCATTGAAGGACATCTGGGCTATTTCCAGTTTTTGGCTATTACAAATAAAATTTCTATGGACAGGAAGGGACCAAAGTGGGACTAGGTATGAGCCATCTGATCTGACAGCCTAGAGAAGGGCTGGAGTAGTAAGGATGGGGCCAGGGTTTGTGACGGGCCTTGTGTGAACCCTTAACCCTAACCTGCTCACCTTGGAGAAGCCCTGAGCAAGAACCCTGGCTATATCAAACTGTGCAAGATTCAGACAGCCCGGAAAATCTCCAAGATGATTGCCACATCACAGAATCTTATCTATCTCACTGCTGACACAACCTTGTCCTGAACCTACGGGATGAAAGTTTTGCCCGGGGCAGTGACAGCCTCATCAAAGGGAAGAAATGAGCCTGGTGACCAGGAACTCCACTCCCGGAGAAGAAGTGGATCTGTTTCTCCTCTGGTTTTTGAAGAGCCAGCTTGGGGTCCAAGCACACCCCCATCCCACCCCCAGCATCATGTGATGGTCCCTCCTGCATCTGTCCTCCCAAGCCTTCTTGAATGAACAAAGCCTGACCAGTTTTGGGGGGAATGATTTTGCTCCTCCCTGTGTTGGCCAGAGGTGTTGGGACAGTGTGATTTCTAAGTGATTTCCTACAGTGTTGGTTCCTCCCTCCAGGTGGGGAGGTGATAACCACCATCTCAGGAATTCTCAATAAATTTTTATTACTTAAAAAATTTTTCTATGGACATTCACATTTTACTATTTTTTTAAATTCTTAACTTGTCACCCAAGAACCCAAGAAAGCCGCCTCCTCCTATATACTAGAAATTGTTGAACTAATCTATGTTTACCTTACTAATACTGGCACAGTTTTATGAGAAACAAGCGAGATTAAGAAAAAAACATGCAGTTATACCATATTTATTCTGTGAATTATACTTTTTAATGTATTTGTCTCTGCCCCTTGACCATGAACTATGTGGCGGCAGGGACCATGACTAAACTGCCTCTACTCCTAAGCCCCATGTTGGGGGCAGAATTTACTAAACAAACAAACAAACAAATAAATTGCCTCTACTCCTAGGGCAGGACATAGGGCCTAGCATAGAATAGGTATTTAGAAAATGTTAGGATCTTGGGCGCCTGGGTGGCTCAGTCGGTTAAGCGTCTGCCTTCGGCTCAAGTCATGATGCCAGGGTCCTGGGATGGAGTCCCATATTGGGCTCCTTGCTCAGCAGGGAGTTTGCTTCTCCCTCCCTCCTCTGCCCCTCCCCCGATTGTGTGCTCTCTCTCATTCTCGCTTTCTCTCTCAAATAAATAAATAAAATCTTAAAAGAAAATGTTAGGATCTCTAGGGGAGGGTGGGGTTCAAGGATACATGTTTTATAACAAACTCCACAGATTATAATAGGCAGTCAGGGTTAAGAACTACTATTTAGCTGGATAAACAAATATGGAAAGGGGAAGAAGGAAAGTTCATGATAGAAGAGAGCAGACTCAAGACAGCAAGGAGATGGGGGACGGGACAGGGGTATTGATGTTCTATTATTTTTCTCCACCTTACAGAGTTTTCTGTGTCCAGATTAACCTCTAGCCTGCATGGTAGGGAATCAGTGATTTCCAGCACTATGTTTGAGAAGTGCTATTATTGAATCCCTACGTCTGACTGGGCCAAACAAGACAGCTTGCATCTGCTCTGTTAGGTTTTACCTATTTGAAAGGCTGCTCCACACGTCTTTGGAGCCAGAGACACCTTCAAGAGTTTGATGGAAAAAGCATTTGGTGATATGAATGAACTAGAGGTGCTTATTTGTTTAGATGGCATAATTATGTTTGGCGGAGCTTTGGCGAACGATGGCTCCTTATATTACTGGATCACCTGGGAAATAGCCTAAAACTGTCCCCTGACAAATGCCAGGCCTGCTAGACCTCAATAAAATATGATGGATGTATAAAATCACAACAGGGGCTGGGCAGACTCTGGAATATCACTGACTGGTCAGGCCCCGAAATTTTAAAACATGAAGGGGATTCAGCAGACACCACAGGAGCTGGCTGAAGGACTGTTCAAAGATTGCAGAACACCTCAATGAGTTAGCTCAGGGTGATCAGATCAGAATCGGAACACACGTGATTGAAGAGGGGGAGAGGCAGGTCAAAATACCAGGCCTGGCAGTTAGGAAGACTTGTGCGTGGGGCACAACTATGTTGCATATGAAAATAAAGCTGTCCTTGCGGGGGGATGCCCCAAAGCAAACAAAGCAGTTTTCCCCCAGGCAAACTGCTCTCATGCGCTTCCTCTTGCGCTTTTGGAGACTGGCCGGCTGCCTGGCTCAGGGATCTGTTTTAGCATGTGTTGTCCTCCACTGCCATGGCCTTTTATAAATTGACGGCAGTTTTGAAGACTGGAGATCTGTGCTATGTCATAAAAACACAGAGGTGAGGATAACCACTGCATCTGCCAAGTGAGGTCTGTCAGCTGGTGAGACTTGGGATCCAGTTTTTAAAATTGAGTTTGTAGCACAAAGTGGACAATGACAGACAACACCTTCAGGTACTTGGTGTCCTGGAAAGCAGAGCCTTGGAGCTGAAGTCAGGCCTGGACTGATTGTTTGAGGAAAGGGCATCTCCTTTTTTTTTTTTTTTTTTTTAAAGATTTTATTTATTTGAGAGAGAGAGAGAGAGAGCAGAAGTGAGGAGAGAGAAGCAGACTCCCAGCTGAGCAGGGAGGCTCACACGGGGCTCGATCCCAGGACCCTGAGATCATGACCTGAGCCGAAGGCAGATGCTTAACCATCTGAGCCACGCAGGCACCCTGGAAAAGCATCTCCTTTATGGTGGAGAGCTGAACTATTGTTCAGAGTGAGTACGGAGAGTGGGGAGGAAGGAGTCAAGTACAGGCTCAGTCTCTAGGATTGAGAAGACACCTGCAAAATGGTTTCCCTAAGCTTGCTTGGAGTCAAAGTAAGCTCTAACTTGAGAAGGCGAGCCCTGTCTCACGTTTTTTCACAGGCCCTCAAAATGCTTATTTCAGCCTCCGCCTGCCCTACTGAGATCTGCAGGCTAAAATCTCATACTGGAATGTGGAAAGGCTGTGACCTGGAGGTCCCTGTTCTCCTCCAAGCTGAGAAGTGAGGGAAAAACTGGCAATGATCCAGGTATATGCCCTGGGGTCTACCCTTCTTGAAGAAAAAGGTACCATGGCAGTCCAGGTGCTGACAACCACATTTGACATCAACAAAAGAAGCTGAAAAAGGTAGTAGTGTTGCCAGAAAAGCAGGACTGGTAAGAGCAAAGGAAGAGCACGGCTGCTTTAGGGTTAATGCGATGGACCCTCAGTGGCAACTATAAATATGGCCCTAAAGAGGCCAGTAGATTATCATTATTACTATAATTTGGGTTGATTACTGTACATTTTCATCTGAAAGAAGACAGTTTTGGAAAGTGAGGGGAAAAAAAGCCCTGAAGCCAGACAGACTCAGGGTTGGATCCTGGCTCTCCCACTATCTATGCTGGCTTGGACAAGCCAGTGCCCTTATCTGTAACATGAAACACTCCCAGTGACCATCAATATTTAGTACACAGGCAGTGGCAGATCCAGCTTTTGTGGGGCCCGAAGCTTATACCATTTGGGTTAAGTAAGTTTTTTTTTAAAGTGCAAAATTAGGTACAATCCTGAATATCTATTTAAAATGATACAATAAATGACAAGAAACTACAAGTTTTAAAAACTGACAAAATGTACAAACATCACAAAATTTTTTAAAAACAACAGTATTTTTCCTTATATTAACTGGTACAACTCCTTGCTACCTTTTCTATATTTTTTGCCTGCATCTTTTGATCACCTCTTCATCTGATACCACTTTTGTACTATAATGTCTATAGAGAGAACAGGAAACAATTTTTTCCTAAGAGTTTAGAAAAGTTTCTTTCGGTTTCCCAACCCATCACTGATTAATGTCATGTATATATTCTGGGTTGTTGTCAAATTTGGGAAAACCTCTATCAAATCTCTATCATTTCTTGTATATATAAGCTGTAAGATTTTAGACTATGTCAAGTTCTTTATGTAATGACTACTCTTAAATAAGGTTTAGATTTACTGCTTTAAAAGTGTTGAGGGCCCTCAAGTCATTTCTACACTGGTACAGCCACCCATAACTTAACTATATGCAGAAATGATAGCAAACCACATAAAATATATCCTGCTAACCCCAAATTAATGTATCTGTAACTCAATTTCTCTTTGGTTGGATCCCCAAAAGAATAGCTCCAGTAAAGGGGCACCTGGATGGCTCAGTCAGTTAAGCGTTTGCCTTCGGCTCAGGTCATGATCTCCAGGTCCTGGGATCAAGCCCCAGGGAGTCTGCTTCTCTCTCTCTCTCCCTCTGCCCCTCCTCCCTGCTTGTTCTCTCTCTCTCTCAAATAAATAAAAATCTTTAAAAAGGGGCACCTGGGTGGCTCAGTCGTTAAGTGTCTGCCTTCGGCTCAGGTCATGATCCCAGGGTCCTGGGATCGAGCCCCATATCGGGCTCCCTGCTCAGCAGGAAGCCTGCTTCTCCCTCTCCCACTCCCCCTGCTTGTGTTCCCTCTCTCACTGTTCTCTCTCTCTGTCAAAAAATAAAATCTTTAAAAAAAAAATCTCTAAAAAAAAAGAATAGCTCCAGTAAAAACAGAACTCTCCATAGAAAGCAAACAAAGGCAGAAAATGTAAAAGGAGCAAAAGTGTTTTTTGGGTTGGATGAAGATAGACAACACTCACTTTTAATACATCTTGTGTCTTCACAAGTAGGTTTAAACTTAATAAAAGTATTCCCCTCCCATATACGTTTAAAGTAGTCTAGTGTTGTGAATTCCATTGACAGAATTTGGAAAACCACGCCCCGGAAGAATAAAGCCTCAGAGGAAACCTGCTGGAGCTAATCTATGGCAGGAAAGCCTTCCTCACCACTGAATTCTAAACCCGTTCTGTGGCAAAAGACTTCCTAAAGGAGGACAGCAAAGACAGAAATCCTAAAGGAAAAGATGGGACAGATTCAGCCATACTAAACTTAAAAATATCTGTGAGGTTAAAGCAAACAAAATCAAACATTAAAAAAAAAAACCTAGGGGAAAAAAGTACCTGTTATTCATATTACAAAGGATTGATAGCCCCAATATAGAAATCAATTAAAAATTTTAAAGCATGAGAAATCCAACAGGAAAACTGGCAAAGAACATGAACAGGCCATTCACAGAGAAAGAAATATGAAGAGGCAAATATTGAAACAACTGGCAAGGAGTTAGGGAAACCAAGCCCCCTCACCCTACTGTTGGGAATGTATATTAGTTCACCTTTATACAGGGCTATTTAACAATATAAAAATAACACTAACATTTGTAAGGAGCTTTGCACTGATTAAGTTATTCAATTCTCACTCAGCTTTATTGATATTCAATGTGCATCATTTGTAATAATGAAAAACTCAAGACTCCTCAGACACCCAACAATAGGGTTTGGTTAAATGGATCATGGAACCTCTATACAACAGGATTGAAACGATCTATATTTACTACATGAAAGCTCTCTAAAATAGAGTTAAGTTTTTTTTTAAGGCTACAGAAGATGATGTACGATATCCCATTTCCATCGTATAAAAATTGCATGAATATCTATCAACATATGTATACAGAAAAATCTTGGGGAGGGGCGCCTGGGTGGCTCAGTCTTAGTTAAGCGTCTGCCTTCAGCTCAGGTCATGATCCCAGGGTCCTGGGATCGAGCCCCACATCAGGCTCCCTGCTCAGCGGGAAGCCTGCTTCTCCCTCTCCCATTCCCCCTGCTTGTGTTCCTGCTCTCACTATCTCTCTCTGTGAAATAAATAAATAAAATCTTAAAAAAATAAAATAAAAATAAAATCCACGCTTCAATTCAAAAAAAAAAAAAAAGCATCTGCCTTCAGCTCAGGTCATGATCCCGGGGTCCTGGGATTGAGCCCTGCATGGGGCTCCCTGCTCAGCAGAGAGCCTGCTTCTCCCTCTCCTTGTGCGCACACTCTCTCCTCTCTCTCTTTCTAATAAATAAATAAAATCTTTTTAAAAATCTTGGGGATATATAGCAAAATGGTAACAACGGTTGTTTCCAGGTGGTGGGATTTTAGATGATTTTGATTTTCTGCCTTCTGGTTTTCCACGACTGCCTTCTGAACGTCGGCTATCAACACCACTCCTGGGCAGCAGAGGTACAGTGGGCTCGATGGGCACACAACCTGTGGTGGTACACAGGGCTCCAGGCTTACGGGAGCCCCTGTTTTGTTTAATACCCTACTGTCATGATTTTGCAATTTTGAATAATTCACGAATAAGGGGCCCCATATTTCCAGTTTGCACTGGGTCCTGCAGATTCTGTAGCTGGCCCTGTCAGGAGGATACCTTGCCTCTTCAGCTGTCATCCTGAAATGTGTTGTCCGCAACCGCCACCGCTGTGAGAACGTGCTGTTTTCAATTTTCCTTCCTTCACACAGAAAGGAAAACCTCTCGACAAGGAGGCTTTGGACTCATTTTTTCCACTGTCAGCAGGCTGATCAACCCTCTCCCTGGAAGAGGAAGGAAAGCCTCTGAGGACCGACTGTTCTTCTTCCCTATTAGATTTTAGCTTTACACTCTCTCCCAGCCCCCAACAGGATGGATTATCGGTGTCCCTCACAATATCTGCCTATACCTTCCAAAATGCCGATCCTGGCAGGGGAAAAGCCTGTTCTCCTGAGTAACACAATCAATGGCAGCAACTACTCTAGCGTCAAACACATTTGCGTACATTACCTATGTAAATTGTCTTTAGGTCATTCAGTAATGAGCCCATGACCGTGGCCATGAGATTTCCTTATAGTTTATTCCCATCAACTAAGCTTTTCATTGTCAGAAACAGTTTCATATAATCTTCCACTTGGAGATTTCACTGTGCATTCCTCCCTTTGGATCTTTTGTAAAGATATATTTTTTGAAAAACTAGCTACCCCCCACCCCTAAGAAATCATGCTTTTGCAATGTCAAAATAATATCCTTAACCTCCTTTATCTCTACCTTTGTTTCCTATTTCTAAGGCAGTATCTACTCAGAGGAAAGAGGGTCACAGTCCTATAGTGACTCAATTGCCTTTAAAACAGTGGTTGTGACATCTTATCAAAAGTTTCATGAGGTCAATTTATATTACATCCACCGAATATTTTATCTGCATGCTATTTAATCCTTCAAATAAATCCAGTTAACTAGATAAGTGTTATAGAAATCACATCTCCTCTAAGGAATTCTTTTGGTCCAAATATCTTCTACTAGCTTTTCTGACATGACAGTCAAAATTCCCAGTTGTTTTTTTTAAGATTTTATTTATTTATTCGTGAGAGACAGAGCGAGAAAGAAAGGCAGAGGGAGAAGCAGGCTCCCAAGGAGCAGGGAGCCCGATGTGGGACTCGATCCCAGGACCCTGAGATCATGACCTGAGCCGAAGGCAGACGTTTAACCATCTGAGCCACCCAGGCGCCCAAAATTCCCAGTTCTTGAGTCACCTCTGTTGTCCCATAGTTGCCACATAAACAAAAAACGTCTAATTTTGGATATTGTCAAATATACATGAAAGTATAGAGAACAATACAATTAAGTTCCAGGTATCCATTACTCAGCTTCAGCAATTACATTCTGCCAATCTCAATCATCACTTTTTAATTTTGTTTCTTGATTTAGAGGAAATTTTGAGCATTGGGCTCTCACTAGGAATACAGCCAAATTCATAGTCTCACTTGAAATAAAGCTGCCACCTCAGTAGCGGTTATCTAGTTAGAATCTAAAAGCATCCCCATTCCCAGATTCCCCATCTCTAACCAACCCGCTCCCCAACTCCCCCTCCTCCCACCCCTGTGCTGCAACCGGCATTTGTCCCAGCTAACTGATCTAATGATCTAATCCTGTCTCCTTTCAACTACAGGAACATAGGACAGGGAGGCTTTGAGAATACATTTGTTCAGCATGCTGCAGAAGAGGCAAAATTGCCGTCTGACCCGTGCATCCCAGGGCAATTCCATTTCACCTCTTTACCTTCTGGAGAGGTGAACAAATAACAGAATTAGAACAAAATTTATTTTTTACATCTTTTGTTCGGAGATCTGTTTAGGGGCGCCTAGGTGGTTCAGTTGGTTGAGCTTTCAACTCTTGGTTTCGGCTCAGGGCATGATCTCATGGGTCCTGAAATGGAGCCCCTCTCCCCCCCCCCCCCCCCCCGTTGGGCTCTGTGCTCAGCGGGGAGTCTGCTTGAAGATTCTCTCCCTCTGCCCCTCCCCCCACTTGTGCACACATGCAGACGTGCTCTAATAAATAAATCTGTTTTTTTTTTAAAGATCTGTTTAAACTGATAAGAACAGATACTACACTTGGGGCACCTGGGTGGCTCAGATGGTGAAGCGTCTGCCTTCGGCTCAGGTCATGATCCCAGAGTCCTGGGATCAAGCCCCACATCAGCAGGGAGCCTGCTTCTCCCTCTCCCTCTGCCTGCCGCTCCTTCTGCTTGTACTCTCTCTGTCAAATAAAAAATAAAAAATCTTTAAAGAAAAAAGATCTGTTTAAAAGCATGCCATGTCTATGCACGAGAAAGTGGGTATTAAGCAAAGGAGGCAAGAAGAGCAAGGCTCTGAGGGAGTAAAATGGAGAACTAAGTTATGGGTCATGGGAAAGGAAGCAATAGTTCTGGGCTGCCTCTGACACTTATCTCCTTTAATCTTCCCAACAACTTCAGGTACAATTGGATTCCCATTTTACATCAGAGGAAACTGAGGATTCCCGTTTTACATAAGAGGAAACTGAGGAAACTCAAACTTCAGAAGTCCTGTGGCTCCAGGCACCCAGTCTGTGAATGTTGGGAGGAGGAATTCAATCTTACCTGAATCCAAAGCTGTGCTCTTTCTACCTAAGCGGTAGGCTTGGGAGCACTGGGCACTCACACAGGACATTTGTCGGGGTCCCCAAGATAATCTACTTTGAGGCCTCAGCCTGCAAACAAATGCCACTTTGTAATGAGACTTTCTCTCTTTCTCACCAGATGGTCCCCTAAATTAGTTGAAGCCTGTGGGCCTTAAATATAAAATAGGCGGATGCATCTTGATTATAATACGGCAGTTTGGTTTTAGTCGCAAGCGTTATGCTTAAAATGTAAGAATGTGATTGACTTATAGCATTTTCTTTTTAAAGGATGAAAGTCCCTTGTGCTTGATCGGCCCAGCCCCTGGATGCCTGGCTGCTGCTCGCCCAGACAGAACTATACACCCAGGCAGGCTACCAAAAGCAAAAGTTCTATAGCCACCTTCCTCAGACAGGCCTGAGCCACATGACCTTCACCCAATCCACACTGCTGACGTTGCCCCTTTGAGATCCAATGGAGGCAGTTCATGCTCTTCCTCCCTTGGCCAGACTAGGCAAGCTGTGTTTCCTCAAGAAGCCCCTGGCTTGCTGCAATATTACTCACCCAGCTCCTTCTTTGCCATCACCATTTACCTGACCCTGCTGATCCCTCTGGACTGGACATCCGCCCTTTTCTTCCACACTGAGCTGGGGGGAAAAGAGGCAGCTTTAAAACCTGCTTCTCTTTTACTCACACTTAGTATGCCTGTTTTGTCTGTATGTAAAGGCCCACTCACCTACAGCTAGGAAAAATCCTGCTCTTGTATCTAACTTTGGAACTGAGAAATCAGTCTTTATTCAGACACACACGCTTCCTCCACAAAGCATGGCAGCTGGGGTGGAGTGGGGGCAGCAGTGAGGTTGCAGGATCCAGGAGGGATAGCGAGAAAGGCAATGCTGAAAGAAGAGAGAGGAGCAGTCTCCTCAGGGAAGGGAGATGTTATCATAGAGTTAAGCAGGCAGCAGTAAGGAAGATGAATTCACAATTCAGGAAAAAGGGAGAAGGAGCTAAGTACCAAGCACTATGCTAGATGCTTTACATATACCAAAGGAGGAGGGACCGGAAATGAGGAGAAATTTATGAATGCTATGACACTAATTTAGGCAAAAAGTAATGAAGGACTTAGTAGAATGGTAGCAGTTTGAATGGAAAGGAAAGAATAAACAGGATTCACTGTGAGGGGAGTTTCAGGCTAACTTACCAACTGATTGGGTGCAGAGGTCAGGGAGGAGGAAACCAAGAGAGCTTTGGGTTTTCATAGTAAGTGACTGGGAAGATAGGGGACATTAACAGGAAAATGACTGTCAGGAGATGGACGTAGGCAAGGTTGATCAATTTGGTTTGGGACCTAGTTAATATTTAAATTTTTTTTTAAAAGATTTTATTTATTTATTTGAGAAAGAGAGAGAGTGGGAGGAGGGGCAAAGGGGAAGGGAGAGGGAGAGGGAAAGAATCTCAAACAGACTCTGAGCTGAGTGTGGACCCTGACATGGGGCTCGATCGCAGGATCCTGAGATCATGAGATGAGCTGAAACCAAGAGTCAGACGCTCAACCGACTGAGCCACCCAGGCACCCCTTGAAATTTTTTATAATACAAATTTTCAAACATAGAGAAGAATTGAGGAAATAGGATACTGAAGTCCCATGTACCCATTACCTAGCTCAACAATTATCAATTCATGGCCAATCTTGTTTCATCAATACCTGACCTATTCCTCCTTTCCCCAACTGGATTATTTTGAAATAAATCCCAGATACATGATACCATCCATAAACACTTCAGTATGTATTTCTAAAAGATACTCTTAATATAGCCACATACAATTATCTTACCTAAAAAAAATTAATCATCAAATACTTAATGTCATCGGTAAGTATTCAAATTTCCTCGATGGTCTCCTTGTTTATAGTTGACTGGTCAAAATCAGGATCCAGATAAACAGACCCATTGAATGTAAGATTCTGTCTAAAACTGCCAGGTATACATACCAAGCAGGCAACTGAAATTTCAGGTCCAAAACTCAATGAAGAGGTAGAGGCCAGGAATACAGATTTAGAAATCATCTTCCCAGAGGGAATGATGAAGCTATTTGAATAAATGAAGCTACTGAGTAGATACCATAGAAGGAGAATATAGCAATAAAAATGGCCCAAGGATAGAACCTTGGGGAACAACGACATTCAGGAAGAGAAGAAAGAGCCTCCTGGGATGGGGATAGGAGTAGTTTGAGACAGAAGTGAAAAGTTGGAAAAGAAAACAAGATAGTGATGTCACTGGAGCCAAGAAATGAAAGCACTGCACAGAGGGAGGACCACACAATTTTGCCCACTTAATGTTTTCCATCACAAAAGTCTTGGGCTGGGGCACCCAGGTGGCTCAGAAGGTTAAGTGTCTGCCTTCGGCTCAGGTCATGATCCCAGAGTCCTGGGATCAGGCCCCAAGTCAGGCTCCCTGCTCCCTCTGCAATTTCCTCCGCTTGTGTGCTCTCTCTCTCTGTCAAATAAATAAATAAATAAAATCTTAAAAAAAAAAA
The DNA here is from genome assembly GCF_004348235.1 of Phoca vitulina. NCBI lineage: Eukaryota > Metazoa > Chordata > Mammalia > Carnivora > Phocidae > Phoca > Phoca vitulina. The sequence goes on from NW_022589765.1 coordinate 5,637,566, forward strand.
AGTCTTGGGCTAAGACTCAGTCCCTGCTCTACTGTGTAACTTTCTAGCTATGTTACACATTAAGCAAATCATATCTATAAACCTAACATTCTTCAGATGTAAAAAACGGATAAGACCAGTCCTTCCCATTAAAAGGCTGTGTAAGGATCAAATGAGAATGGATGCACGTGAAGAAGGCCTTTTTTAACTGCAAAGTATTGGACAAATATGAGAGGCTATTCACTCAATAAACCTTTACTGTTTTTATTAATGTGAAACTATAACTTAACTGTTGAATGGAGGGTTAAGTTTCTAATATTAAAAAAATGCTGAATTTTAAAGGCCATGATTCTTCAAGTCTCACACTAGCTAGCTCTTATGAGCATCTATCATCTGCTGGGCACTGTTGTAAATCCTCCACATAGGGGCACCTGGGTGGCTCAGTTGGTTAAGAGTCTGCCTTCAGCTCAGGTCATGATCCCAGGGTCCTGGGATGGAGTCCTACGTTGGGCTCCCTGCTCAGGAGGGAGTCTGCTGCTCCCTCTGCTCATGTTCACTCTCTTTATCAAATAAACAAATAAAATCTTTAAAAAATACATCCTCCACATACCTTAACTCATTTGATCCGCTCAAAATCATGAGATAGGTACTATTATGAGCCTTGTTTTACAGATGAGGAAGCTGAAGCTGAGAGGAGTGAATGAACTTGCCCCAGGTCACACAGCTAGGAAACAGGTGAGCCAAAGCTCAAGCCAAGTCTTTCCTATGCCCAAACCTGACCTCTTAATCACTACACCAAAGTTCCTCTTAAAAATATGTCTCGAGGGCGCCTGGGTGGCTCAGTTGGTTAAGCGACTGCCTTCGGCTCAGGTCATGATCCTGGAGTCCCTGGATGGAGTCCCACATCAGGCTCCCTGCTCGGCAGGGAGTCTGCTTCTCCCTCTGACCCTCCCCCCTCTCATGTGCTCTCTCTCATTCTCTCTCTCTCAAATAAATAAATAAAATCTTTAAAAAAAAATATGTCTCGAGGGGCACTTGGGTGGCTCAGTTTGTTAAGTGTCTGACCCTTGATTTCGGCTCAGGTCATGATCTCAGGGTTGTGAGATCGAGTCCTGTGTTGGACTCCACACTCAGCAGGAGTCTGCTTGGGATTCTCTCCCTCTCCCTCTGCCCCTCCCCCCACTCGTGCCCCCCCCAATAAATAAATAAACAATATCTTTTTTAAAAATACGCCTTGAGGGACGCCTGAGTGGCTCAGTCGGTTAAGCGTCTGCCTTCAGCTCAGGTCATGATCCCAGGGTCCTAGGATTGAGTCCCGCATCAGACTCCTTCCTCAATGGGGAGCCTGCTTCTCCCTCTGCCTGCCGCTCACCCTTCTTGTGCTCTCTCTCTCTCTGACAAATAAATAAAATCTTAAAAAAAAAAAAAAAGAAATTAGTCCCTTAAAAAAAGTATGCCTTGAGGGGCACCTGGCTGGCTCAGTCCATGGAACATGCAACTCTTGATCTCAGGGTCCTGAGTTCAAGCCCCACACTGGGCTTAGAGCTTAAAAAAATTAAAAAAACAGTGGAAAAAAATATGCCTGAAAAATTAGAAGATCGCCATACTATAATCCTAATGAATTACAGATCTAGGCATTAAGCATCCATGCAGCTATCATCACAGAGACAACCAGACATTATATGGCTCCTGAATGAAGCACACATCCACCATCTATGAAGTTAATTTTGCGCCCCACCCCCCCCCAAACCGAACCTGAATCAAACAAAACTTTTAGATTAGGGTTACAGTTGCCAGATAAAATTCAGGAAACCCAATTAAAGTTGCATTTCAGATAAACAACAAATAATTTTCCTAGTATAAGCATGTCCTATGCAATATTTAATATGTCCCATGCATTATATTTGGGACATACTTTTACTAAAAAGTATTCATTGTTCATCTGAAATTCAATTTTAACTGGGTATCCTGTATTTTTATTTGCTAAATCTGGCAATCCTACTTTATTGTTTTTTAAAGATTTTATTTACCTATTTGAGAGAGAGAGAGAGCACGAGCAGGGGGGAGAGGCAGAGGGAGAAGGAGAAGCAGACTCCCTGCTAAGCAGGGAGCCCGATGCAGGGCTCAATCCCAGGACCCCGGGAACATGACCCCAGCCGAAGGCAGTCGCTCAACCAACTGAGCCACCCAGGCACCCTGGCAATCCTACTTTAGATCTAACTACCCATTTATAAGAAACACAAAGGACTGAGAAATGTACTAATCTGAACACTCACTAGATGTTTGATTATATTAAGAAATTATTAACTTTTTAGTTGTCTAGCTGTATTGTGGGGTTTTTTTTTTTAAAGAAGCTCTTATCTTTTATAGATACACATTGAAATGTTTGTGGATGAAATTATATAATGTCCTGAAGGTCCTTCACAATAATTTGGAAGGGAGGGAAGTGGATGGGATATAAATGTAACAAGACTGGCTGTGAACTCATGATGTTGAAGCTTCCTTAAAAGTACATGTGATTTCATTATACTCTTCTATTTCTGTGTGTGTTTAAAATTTCCAATAAAAGTTTTTAAAAGAAACAATACCTAGCACAGTGACTGACATACTGTAAATACTTAATACGTATCTGTTGGCAGGCAATTTTTTTTTTTAAGAAAGCTCTCAGATGGCCATCAAATGGAAAAACATTCTGGAAATGAGATTACAAGCATGAATATGCCTGAAAACACAAATGAGATTCATTTAGGGACCAAACTATACTCAAATGGAAACAATAATGAATTTGCCCAGACAAGGGAATTTGTTTATTGAAGATGAACAGTTGTGAAAGTCTGGGCAGAAGAGGTACATACATTACAGGTACCTAATTTGGGTAAACACATAAGACATCTTTAACCCTCCAAAAAGATGTCACGCGGAAAACAATCCACCTTAGGTTTTCTTCAATATTAAGTATTCCAGTGAACTGCTGTGGAAAGCCATATTAATTTCCCAAAGGCCTTTGGACAGATTTTGAAAATTTGAGTGCTCACATGCAAGTAAATCGCCAGTTACTAGAAATTTATGACTTCTCATGCTGAATAATGCATGCACTTGACAGGAGGTCTTTATAAAAAATGCAGTATTGTCAATTTTAAATGCAGTGTTGCCTTAAGTGCTGGGTACATGAGGACAACCAAATTCCAAAGCAATCTCCTGCACAAGGTGCAGGCTACTGTGTTTAGTGAGTGTTTAGTGTAGGTACGTGAAATAAGTTTATTTTATGCTTAATATCCCACTATATGGATATGTTATAATTAATTCAACCATTTCTCTTATTGATGGATGTTTCCCACCTTTGCTATTATAGACAACAATGCATTTACCCTTCTACATTTAGCCTTACATTCTGGTGCTTTAATTTCTGGGAGAGATTATAAGAAGTGCGTTGGCTGGGCCAAGAGTATAAATATTCTTAATTTTAATAGATACTAATTGCATGTATTTTTAAATTAGGGCTACAATGTGGAATGGTCTTCTAAAAATGCAATCACCTAGGGGTGCCTGGCTGGCATGACTGGTTAAGGATCTGATTCTTGGTTTCTGCTCAGGTTGTGAGCTCAGGGTCCTGAGATCAAGCCCCGCGTTGGGTTTCATGCTCAGTGTCTGCTTGAAATTCTCTTCTCCCTCTGCCCCTCCCCGCCACATGCTGGCTCGTGCGCTCGCTCTCTCTCTCTCAAATAAACAAATCTTTGTTTAAAATAAATAGGAATTGCATTTTTGAAATTATTTAACTACAAGTCAATCATCTTACTAACTTCACTACAAATGCTAAGTATATTTCAGCTCTGCTTTAAGTAGAGAACTGGGTTCTCCAACAACCTCCGATTAACAGTGCCTTGGTATTAGAAATCCCATGGTTTATTCTGTTTCAGAGCATCCTGTAGCTGTACTTCCAGTTTGGTCCTTCCTTATCAGGAAGTGGCATTTTAAATTGTCATCTTGTCAGTCTCTGAATTCTGAGTGCCATTTCAATCTGTCCTTTCTTGGTCCTTTTTTGCAAGGAGAGACTGGTTCTCTGCACTCTTTAAAAAGGTGCCTAGGGGTGCCGAGATGGTTCAGTAGTTAAGCATCTGCTTTTGGCTTGGGTCATGATCCCGGGGTCCTGGGATCGAGCCCCGCGTCAAGCCCTGCATCGAGCCCCGCGTCAGGCTCCCTGCTCAGGGGACAGGCTGCTTCTCCCTCTCCCTCTGCTGCTCCCCCTGCTTGTGCTCTCTCTCTGTCTCTCTGTCAAATAAATAAATAAAATCTTAAAAAAATAAAATAATAATACAAAAAGGTATTTTTTTTTAAAGATTTATTTATTTTAGAGAGAGTGCAGTGAGGAGGGGCAGAGGGAGAAAGAGAGAACCTCCAGCAGACTCCCCGAGGAGGAACTCGATCTCACGACCCTGAAATCATGATCTGAGCAGAAACCAAGAGTCCGATGCTTAACCGACTGAGCCACCCAGGTGCCCCCCAAAAGGTATTTTTATTAGTAACTTTTCCTCTTTTACTTTTTGTCCCTCTAATCTTGAAGATCCCTTTATTGGCTACTCTTCAAATTCAAAAGTAACAAATGCTTGTTAGAACCAGTGAAACAATTCACTATGAGGATGTATAAAGACAAAGCTCATCACCTCCACCTCAACCTCCTGATATAATCAGTATTAACAGCCTGCTGAGTCTTCCACAACTTTCCCTGCTCATACAAACAGATCACATATGTAAAATTTTGTTTACACCAAAATATAATCATACTATACATTGTTTTGCAACGTGTTTCACTCAACTATATATGTACATATATACATACATATATACTTATTGTATATGTGACAATGACAATATCTAGTATTTAACAAAATATAGTGGAGATACTCCACAGTCTTAAGTTCCTTTCCAGTTCTAAAATTTTTGTATTCCTTCAGAGAACATACTACCATTATAATTATTTGTAACGAATTGTTCAGTGTCTTTCTTCCCTGAGAGACTGAGAACTCCATGAAGGCAGGGGGCCAATTTTGCTCACCCCTCTAACTCCAGAATTTAGCATAGTGCTGCCAGGATAGTAATTGGCTAAAATCTATTTGTTCATTGTTTCAGTGCTTCCCGAAACCTTCAGTCTACTTAAACTGGGTCACTGTCAATACTCAAACATTTATCTTTAAGAATTCAGGCCCGAAGAAAGTCACCACTCAGTGTTATTTGGATGGAACCTAGTGACAGTACATTTTAAATATTTGGGGAAATTTGTATTTTTTAGCAAAAAAAAACAAAAAACAAAAAACACCTCGCTACCACAAAAAAAAAAAAAGAATTTTAAAAAGATCACGTGTTTAACAGAGAGTTCTGCACTTGTAATTAGGAAACCTGGATTCTAGTCCCACTTCCAACATTAATTACCGTGTGGCCTTTAAGAAGTTCCTTTCCTTTCTGGTCCTGGGGTCCTCATCTGTAGCTCTAACCTTCATTAATTCCAAAAGTATGTACTGTCTACTGCTTGCTGGCACAGGCTAGGTGCTAGTGATATAGGGATGAATAATAATAACAGCCAACATTTAATGAATGCTTACTCTGTGCTTGGTCTTTTACTAATGGAGTCCTATGCACTCTCATTTATCTCCTATGAGCACTACCGTGATATTTTCTGTACTTTACAAAGGAGGGAACTGAGGCATAACGAGGTGAAGTAACTTTCCCAGCATACCAAAGGACGCGGTGAAGACAGGATTGCATTCCAGTCAGTGGGGCTTCAGATGCCATTCCAACAACCATAGAAAATCCTTGCCCTCATAATTCGAGGAATGTTTCAGTGGCTTGCATTTTGGTCCCAGCCCAGGAATACTGGGTGGCGCAGCCTCCTCATCGATATGAGGATGCAACGATGCAGTAGCACGTTAGAGAAACTACTGGGAAACGTGACACAAGCGCTGCAAGCCGTAATGCTCTACCTCGCTCTCGCGGTTTCCACGCCGAGAAGGTGAAGAGGTGGGAGGTGTCAGCGGGTCGTACGCACGCACGCCTCCCATTGGGTACAGGAAAGCGCGCGGGTCACGCCAGCAAGACGCGCTTCTCTGAACTCAGCAGGAGGCGGGGAATAAGGGAGCGCGGCGTGCGTGCGGGCCCTTCCGACGTCAGCACGGGCCGACGGCTCCTCCCCGCTGCCCGCGCGGTCGCGGCGTTCACTTCCTGGCCCTCCACGCCTTTAGTGAAACCAACGAGAGGACACCCCCTGCATCTAGAGCAGCCCGACCAGGAGCGTAACCGGGTGGCGCGCGAACGTGAGAGGAAAGCCGTGCGCGGCTGCGCTTTCCCGCCTCTGAGCCGTTCTAGATGCGGGTGAGTGCTGGGGCCTCGGCCCGCACCCTGAGCCGACCCGGGAGCGGACCGACCCCACCCCTCTCCTGGGGGAAGGCCTGGGCTTTGGCCCAGTCCCAGCAGGCTTCACGCGGGGTACCCGGGCAGGTGCAGTGGGAGCGGTAGTGGGGGAGAGTGAGAGTCGCCTGCGTAGAGGCGCTGCCTTGGCCCCTCAATGGGGTTTTGAGGTGACCACGTCCTCCCTCTCATTTTTGTTCTCCATTTCGTTCTCCTCTTCCATACTCCACCTAACTACCTTCACCTTCTAAAAAGATGCCATCGCAGAAACCACTGTGGTAGTTTTTGCCTCATTTGTGCCCATGTGCAGTTTTAAGTTTCCCTCTCCTCTGCACCAAATATCCTATCATGTACAACTCCAGTGTTACAATTTTTTGCCCCCCCCTCCGATGGAAAAAGAGTAATTTATGCATATGATCCATGAGTAATATCCCCATCAGGAAGAATTCTGACATGCTATTCTCAAGCTAGGAGACACGTGTGAATTACCATATGTGGGCCAGAAATAATCAAAGTCCTATATAAATTACTTTTAAAGTGCATCTAGTAATTCCGATATTAAACAGAGCTTGTTTCCTATTAGTTCTCTTTTCCTTCTGTACCAAGTTCTGTGAGTGACACAGGAAAACCATCCTGCCTCTTTGCCCACTCCACCCACACTCAGGAATTATTCTGCCAAGCTATTCCACACCTTGGCCTTCTAATAGAAGTCAAAGTCTATTTCCTCTACAAGAAGACCAAGGGGTGGTTTCTTTATAGCAGGATGGTAAGATGGGTGCAAAATGTCAATTATGATTAACAGATCCCACATTTTTTTTTCATTTGTAGGAAAACAAGGTTATTCGGTAACTCATCTATTAAATTTTCAACAATATGAGTAGAAGCACTCTTCAGATCATTATTCTGTAATAGAAAGAGCATTACACTGATATCAGGAGATCTGATTTCTGGTTCAGTTCTACCACTGACTGTGTGACTTTGGGTCAGTTACTTAACCTCTGTGGACCCTCTCTTTCCCTATCTGTAAAATGAGAGAAATGATATTAGGTAGCTTCTGAGGTTTCTTTCAACTTTTAAGAGACAAAGGGAAAAATCTAAGTAGCTCAGTAGAACATTCCTTGTGGAGATACAGAGGAGATTGGGAAATCTCAACAGTTGTACTTAAGGTTGGCTTTTCTTTCAATTTCTAATTGAAATCAAAGTGTAGACTTTTCCCTTTTTACTTCCCCAAAGAATAAGAAAATGCCTTTGGAGGAAATAAAAATGTTCATTAATGGTTCCCCAGATACACCTATATTGTGTCAGTTCTCATCCAAATAATTTAACTGTTTTCATTATGGGCTTTTATTAACATTAGTTGGTTGGGATACTGTACTGGAAACCATTTAGTCTTAGGAATGAAAGTAATATTAACATGTACGGTATCAATCTCAAGAAATTTGCTGTGGATGCACTCAAACACCTAAAGACAGCAGCCATCAGTTAAATAAAGCACTAGGTTGAGAACAGAAATGCCAGCACAGATACCATTGGTGATTTGCTAATTGTAGGTGGTTTTATCTGTTCAATTTAAGGTTTTGATGTAAAGTCCATTTACATCTATGGAAGTATTTAAATAATATAAATGCAAGCTTTGAAATGAAATTCCTTCAGAGAATGATGGACTGACAACCTCTGTAACATTGGTTTCTAGGGTTAATGTTTTGATTTATTATTTAGTTAATTAATAGATGAAGTGCAAAATGGCCTCCCAGAAAGTTCTCGTGCATAGAGGTGTTGTAAAGTTCCAGTTTATACAGAACAGTGATCAGATACCATTGGAAGCTAAAGATCCTTAGACCTCTTGGTATTGGTACTCTATGCAACTAACTTGATTTCAAACTTGGGAACTTTATTTTAATGTTAAGAGCAAAATGTAAGTATATAAGGTATACCAAATCAAATTGCTAGACTAATCCTTTTCTATTAAGTATCCTAAGGATCTTTTTCTTTTTTTATAGGAAAAATGCTTTCTGAAAGCAGTTCATTTTTGAAGGGTGTGATGCTCGGAAGCATTTTCTGTGCCTTGATCACTATGCTAGGACACGTTAGGATTGGTCATGGAAATAGAATGCACCAGCATGAGCATCATCACCTGCAAGCGCCTAATAAAGAAGATATCTTGAAAATTTCAGAGGATGAACGTATGGAGCTCAGTAAGAGCTTTCGGGTATACTGTATCATCCTTGTAAAACCCAAAGATGTGAGTCTTTGGGCTGCAGTGAGGGAGACTTGGACCAAACACTGTGACAAAGCAGAGTTCTTCAGTTCTGAAAATGTTAAAGTGTTTGAGTCAATTAACATGGAAACAGATGACATGTGGCTAATGATGAGGAAAGCTTACAAATATGCCTTTGATAAATATAGAGACCAATACAACTGGTTCTTCCTTGCACGCCCCACTACGTTTGCTATTATTGAAAACTTAAAGTATTTTTTGTTAAAAAAGGATCCATCACAACCTTTCTATCTAGGCCACACTATAAAATCTGGAGACCTTGAATATGTGAGTGTAGAAGGAGGCATCGTCTTAAGTATAGAATCAATGAAAAGACTTAACAGCCTCCTCGGTATCCCCGAAAAGTGTCCTGAACAGGGAGGGATGATTTGGAAGATATCTGAAGATAAGCAGCTAGCAGTCTGCCTGAAATATGCTGGAGTGTTTGCAGAAAATGCAGAAGATTCTGAAGGAAAAGATGTATTTAATACCAAATCCATTGGGCTTTTTATTAAAGAGGCAATGACTAATCACCCCAACCTTGTGGTTGAAGGATGCTGTTCAGATACGGCTGTTACTTTTAATGGACTGACTCCTAATCAGATGCATGTGATGATGTATGGGGTATACCGTCTTAGGGCATTTGGGCATATTTTCCACGATGCATTGGTTTTCTTACCTCCAAATGGTTCTGACAATGACTGAGAAGTGAAAGAAAAACATGTATATGATCACCGTCTAGGACAGGTATTGTCACTATTTGTAGTAACGACTACATATCCAACACAACAGTATGTTTCTTTTTCTTTTTTAGTTTGGTGGCACTGGTATAGTTGCACATTAAAGTTTAGTGGTACATTTTTAAAGAGGGTGGGGTTTTTTTCCTTAAAACACGTGAAAATTTCAAACATGTTGGAAAGAAATGTTTTAAGAATGATAATTTTGCAAATAAAAGATATATTTATAAATATTATATTTATGTGATAAATCCTAAATTATGAATCTGTGGCACATATTTTTGCTGATCGGTTAAAAAATTTAACATGTCTTTTTAGCTTTCTAAGATATGCAAATAAAATCTCTAGTTGTGAATTTGTGATTAAAGTAAAACTTTCAGTTATGTGTTTCCATTACTTGTAATGCTGGTATATGTTCTAAGCCTCTGCAAGTGCCCATGGATTTGCTTTCTCAAAATACACAACCAAGCAACAAAGGAAATTAGTTCCCAACTAATGTTAAAGTGAAAGTTGAATTCTGTCCCTGAGAGAAAAAGTGAAAATTACCTATAAAAGTTAATAATTCTCCCAGGAGCTAATTTAGTGGCATTCCTCAGCATACACAAGTTGTCTAACTCTCTACTTCTCTGTGCAGACACTGAAATTGGAGTGGTCACTATGAAGAATCTATTATCAGTTGAGATTTCTTTACTTCTGCTAGGCAAATGAGTTCTGTGGAAGTCTCCTTTCAAGAACTTGTTTTGATAGTCTGGCAGTTTCACTTACCTGAGTGGAGTCTGGTCTTTGTTTACCTGTTCAAATTCTGAGATTTTTCCCATATTCATAGTTGCATCATATCCAATGGTTTGGGGTGTGGAGGCCTTAACCTCACCATTCACCTTGGATTACCATACCATTTGCCTAATTTCAGTGCCTGCCCAGAAGCTTTATCCGGGGGTGAGTACAATAGCTCTTGTGCTTATAAATGTGTGAAATACTTGCTGCTGATTTGTCCTATAATTGGGCCTGCACATGCTCTATTAAGTCAGATCCATAAGCCCCCCCCATAGGGTGTGAGACCATGACATTTTAAAGATCACTATTTCCTGTAACTGGCCTCATGCTGTTAATGGTCTCCCACAGCTTTTGCAAACCAAAAAGAGAATTTCCTCAAGAGGGCCTCAGGCTTCAAATTATTGATCATCAGTGCATAAAGCGCTTTTTAAAAATTTATCTGGTTTTCCTTAGTGGGGCTTTTGGCTAAAATGAAGCATTATTAATTTTAAAAAATAATAAAACCTTTTTATCAAGCACTCTAATACGTGGTCTCAGATGCAACTAATACAGATCAGGTCATGGTCAGTGTAAGTACAATGATAAACAGCATCTCCCTGAATGTGACACCCAATTTATAAGTGTCACCTTGCCCCAACAACAATATATTTTAAAGAACTATGCATTTATCACAACCAATTACATTAGTGTATCGAGGTATAATTGTAATAAATATATCAGAGAATGCATTCCATTGTTTGATTTCCTGGTGGGTGCTAAGGTAAAAATTGTTTTTTAAACCAAATTGATGCTCTTCAGAGGTGCCTGGCTGGCTCACTTGGTAGAGCAAGTAACTTGATCTTGGAGTTGTGAGTTTGAGTCCCACATTGGGTGTAGAGATTAAATTTTTTTAAGGGGCAGCTGGGTGGCTCAGTCAGTTAAGCGTCTGCTTCAACCCTGAGGTCCTGGGATCTAGCCCTCTGTCAGGCTCCCCACTCAGCAGGGAGTCTGCTTGTTCCTCTCCCTCTGCCCCTCCCCCACCCCCTGCTCATGCTCTCTCAAATAAATATTTTATTTATTTTTTATTTTTTTTAAAGATTTTATTTATTTATTTGAGAGAGAGAGAATGAGAGAGAACACATGAGAGGGGGGAGGGTCAGAGGGAGAAGCAGACTCCCTGCCGAGCAGGGAGCCCGATGCGGGACTCGATCCAGGGACTCCAGGATCATGACCTGAGCCGAAGGCAGTCGCTTAACCAACTGAGCCACCCAGGCGCCCAATATTTTATTTATTTTTAAGATTTTATTATTTATTTGACAGAGAGAGACACAGTGAGAGAGGGAACATAAGCAGGGGAAGTGGGAGAGGGAGAAGCAGGCTCCCTGCCGAGCCGGGAGCCCAATGTCGGGCTCGATCCCAGGACCCTGGGATCATGACCCGAGCCGAAGGCAGATGCCCAACAACTGAGCCACCCAGGCGCCCCAATAAAATCTTTAAAAAAATTTTTAATGAACCAAATTGATGCTCTTGGTTGTATTTTTATACACAAGTATTCCTTTATAAAATTACTTGTCTTAATATGCTGTCTCTTTGAATTAATTTGTACCCAGTCTTGTAGATAAAATCTGATTCAGTAATACAGAAAATAGTACTATTGGGGTCCTGGTTACAGATTTGGTCACTGTGCATTCAGTAGCCAAAACCTCACTCTGTTACTGGGGACAGAGGTAACCCTAACCTCACTCTGTTACTGGGGACAGAATTGCAAAGAGTGGAGGTTAATGGAAATTAATCATGGTTGTGAATATATTTTACAAATGGCTAGTGACTACCACATTGGACAACACAGGTCTAACCAGTTCCAGAAGTGTGAGATCCACTGGATGAGATGTGAAAGAAAATTTAGGGGTGCCTGGGTGGCTCAGTCAGTTAAGCGGCTGCCTTCGGCTCAGGTCATGATCCCAGGGTCCTGGGATTGAGCCCCACGTCAGGCTCCCTGCTCATGGGGAATCTGCTTCTTCTCCCTCTGCCTCCCCCCCCACCCCAGCTTGTAGCTCTATCTTTCTCTCAAATAAATAAAAAAAAATTATTTTTTTAAAAAAGAAAATTTAAAATTTCTTCTAAAAGTTTTTATTTTTCTGCATATCTTGAATGCAGTGGAAACTGCAACCTGACTTTTCACAGGCCCTAGGCCATCTCCTTGTGTGAATTTAATCACTAGATCTTCCTTCTCAAAATTAAAACATTGGGTTTGGAGGAAAATATAGATTAGACCCCTTGGCTTTTTTTTTATGTAGCTATAAGGTTGCTTGTGTATCCATTCTGATTTATAATGGCCAGATTTTTCTGTAATGCATTTAAACCCATCTACTGAGCTTTCTTAAAGCAGGGCACACCTGTATTAGGAAATTTACTGACAGTACAGAGTCTAGTGATGACGTACCACTAATTTCCCCTTCATTTGTTAAGAATATTGTGTTTCTTTTAGTGCCAGCTGACTTGGAATGATGAATTCAGTGAAGGTCTGAGTGGTTATGTGAAGAGCATTGTGTTTGGAGAAGTTTAGCGCTTTTTTGGCATACAAAGAAATTCAGAAATGTTTGCCAACCTCCCCACAAAGGAGTCCCCCAAAGTTTCATTAAAAAATAATCACTCAATAATTCTAGTATCATCAAGGATAAAATATTTAAAGAGCAATGGGAAAATTACTTGTTTGGAAAGTATGAAATGATGGTATATATCTGGGGCCTCTACCATAATTTTTTTAAAATAAAGATAAATCCACTTCTGGGGTTCCTGGCTGGCTCAGTAGGAGGAGCGTGAGACTCTTGATCTTGGGGTCGTGAGTTTGAGCCCCACGTTGGGTGTGGAGACTACTTAAATTTTTTTAAAAAGATAAATCCAAATTTATTCGTATGGCACCTGTATATCTATAATATTCCTTGTATAAATTGATTATCTATGAGCTCAACACTAGGCCTGGTATTTTGTGAAAGCAAAAGGAGCCCAAACTCATACAATTCGTACAGGGAGTCAAAACAATCACTTCATGAAAGCTCTGCATGAGCAATAGAACAAGCTATAGTTTATTATTAGAATATGGTGGTCCTTTTGCGTTAAAAAGTCCTCAATTTGATAAATGCTATATATCTTAACCCACATAATTCTCATTTCCTTGGTTGTTTTCACTGATTCCATGCAAGAACGGCCACATTTGATTAGGCTATTGCTTTGGCAATTTGGCAAAAGCCTTAACAGGAAGAGCAGGACCTAAAAATAAGACTCAAGATTTTCACGGGATGCATGGATGGATGGGAGTGATGGAATAAGGATGTCCTGAATGGGATGGGCTTGCATTTTTTTTTAAAAAATGGAATGCTTTGATCTAGTGAGTGACTAGGAGACATCCACATAGGCACTCAAAGTGTTGAATAAACGGGGATGTTCTAATAGTCAAAACACCAGCTCCATATGATCTGACGGGAAAAGGGAAAGGCTGGTCCTTGCTTGATGGAAGAGTGAATACTGGCGTTGGGAATCTTTTCCATATTTACATCTCTAAGGCACTCGCCACTAGAGGGAAGCTTCAGGGACTACTGCCCAGTCTCCACTCCAGTGCCATCCAACAGAAATAGGTGAGCCGCATGTGTTGTTTTAAATTTTCTAGTAGCCATATTAAAAAGGTAAAGACACAGGTGTAATTACTTTTAGTATTTTATTTTACCCAGTATATCCAAAGTATTGTCAGTTCAACATGTAATCAGCAGAAAAAAAATAATGTGATAGTTTACATTACTTTTTTATTTAAGTCTTTGAAATCCAGTATGTATTTTAGAGTTACAGCACAGGTCTAACCAACTTCAGAAATGTTAAGACCCCCACCCCCCACCCCAAGGCTAATATGTGAAATGGGAGAAAACTTTAAGTTCCTTCTAAAAGTCCTCTTTATTATTCTGGTTGTCTTGAATGCTATGGAAATTGCAACCTGACTTTTAGCAGGCCCCAGGCCATCTCCTTGCATGAGTCTAATCACTAGACCTTCCTTCTGAAAATTAAATCACTGGATCTTCTTTCTGAAAATTCAATCACTGCATCTGGAGCAATACATAGATTAGACCCCTCAGCTTTTCTCCTTAGATTATAACTGAACCAAACTGCTCCTGTCATTAGTTTTAATATTCACTACTCCTTTCCCCCATTTATCTTTTGGATATATTGATAGTCACAAAGCAGCTGCTAGCCCTGCCCTTGCACATTATACCCTATAATCTCCCCCATTTAACTAACTCTCCCCCTTATATCCTTTTCTAAATGGCGTTATCAGCCAAGGCTCCTAAATGGCATAACCTTTAAATGGTCACAAGTCACCTGGCTTGAAGGTGACTAATAGAAAAAGTTCAGCCCTCAGGACTGAGTCCAGTTTCAAAAGATTCTCTCCATATACCCCACTGATGAAGAGGGAAGCAGGAAAACATTCCCTCAGAAGCACAAATAAGCCCTGTGCAAGCAGCCCATTCTTAACCACATTCAAATCCTACTTCTATTTTCCCACTGTGGATCAGAGGCGTGGCCAACTTAGACTCCTCTCCAATAACCCAGAAATAAAGATGGCGATACGACTGTGGGCTGAGGTTATTTTTTGAAATGTGTAGGGAGACTTTCTGCAAAACAGGGTTTGCAGTCAGACCTAGGTCCAAATCCCAATTCTGTATGTATCTTCAGGAAAATTATATAACCCCTCAGGTGCCTTAGTTTCCTCATTTGTAAATGAGAATTAAAATTTACCTCATGGAATCATACTAAAGATGAAGCAAGATACTGGAAGTAGAGCTTGTGCATATAGTAGGTGCTCCGGGAATGTTATCTCCCTCTCCTTCTCAGCCACCTGAACAAGTTTAACTAACACTTTACACAGCTAAATATGCACCAATCCCTTTTATTAAATACCTAGATGGTAAAATATTAAAATGTTGACGTGAATAACAGCTGGTATTGAATATTCAAATTCATAAGGGAACTCCTTAAGTTTTAAGATAACATCTGTACATTTAATCTGTGCCATGCAATAAAACAGCTCTTCCTCAAACAGCTTTTTTATAAAGTAAATACTTCTTTAGGAGAAGTTCAGAAGTTGCTTTTAAGAACATTAACTTAGAGCAAGTTCCCCTTTCACAGCAAATTAGACATTATTGAGCCCAAACTGCCCAAATCGGTATGGTTTCTCTCTCCTCACACTTTAATCAAGATGTTTCTCTTTACATAGGCAAAAACCACAGCTTAAATGAGACTCCTGCATTCCCAGTAAATGTATCTGGGCATTTGGTAGTTCAGAGAGAATTGGGTTTGACAACACCCAGAAACTCATGGGGCCATGTGCCTTCTCTCAGACTTCCACATTTGGGAGCAAGAAAGGGGAATTACTTTGTAGACTTCTTTCAAAATATTTTACAAAATACAAAATTTGTACCTTGTAAGTCACAATATAAAATCAGTACAGTATAAGTGTCCGAGTTTTTACTAGACTTTTAGCCCCTACTATTTTTAAAACAGAATAAAGCATTGCCAGTGAAAAATATTTTCTAGTCCTGTACTTTTGGAAAGCATTTAGGAGACACATTAACTTGATGGGCTAGAGACAGTGGTTATCCCACTAAGTGAAACTGTTTCTACTCTATATTCACATACATTTCAGGTTGAACTTTCTGAAATCTAAAATGCTTACACAAGCAACTTTTAGAAATATCTTAGTCAGGCAAAAGCGTACTTTTTCCTAATCCTGGATAAGTCAACTCTCCAAGAAACCTTCCAGAGCCTACAGGGCGAAAAGGACTCTCCTCCCATCCTCCTCATCCTGCCCAATCTAGTCCAGATGTCTAAGGGAACAGTGAATTTTGGCTTTACAAAATGAGTTCATCAGCATTAGACCCGATGAAAACAGAATCCAGACCAAGAAGTACATACAAAATCTTTCAGATCATGAGAAAAATTATTGGTAAGACATCTGTATGCAGAAACAGACATTTCAAGCCCTGCTGATAGGGAAGCAAAACTAGAAGAAAGTGCGCTGCTCCTTTTAAAAGTTGTCTCAAATTTAAGCTCATTCACGGGCAGTATCAATCCAACATGCAGTTTCATCACAAAATCATCTCATTAGTGTGCAAGTTTCCAAGCCTCAGGGTTTCATCATGCATCAGCATAGAAGGACAACCCCAGCATTTGGTGACAAAGACAGTGTCCCCTTTTGAAATAGAAAGTGGGAAGAATAAAAACAGATTGCCCGACCTCAAAAGTCTCCCCAATATGGCTTTCCCCAAGGCAAAAAGGGAACTGAATTTGATTTGTTTTCAAGGCATATGTTTGGAGAAATGGCACTTCCTCCAAGCGAGTGCTTACATGATTTATTGCTTATTAAAACAGTCTTTTGCTCACATGCTTGTGAAGATCAATAGAAATTACTTATTTCACCACAGATTAAATGAAAGTTCACAGTTATCATTCACAATCATGTCCTGTGATAAAAAATTAAAATTAGAAGGAAAGAAAACTAATCTGTGCATCTTTTAAATTTAGAGTTATTTCCCCCTATGGTAGAGTTCTGGGAACACTTACAATGAACCTGAAGGGAGTGAATGATTATACCCCAAAAGTTCCCTCTATTCACATATTAGCTGAAATTAAAGTACTTTAAAATTGAGGAATGGAACAAGAGCAATAAAAAATAGGATGTGGAAATCATAATTTGTTTTACTTTTAAAAAGATTTTAAAATGTGTAAGATAACCCATTTAATTAGAATTGAACAATAATGAAGCATGTCATTCTCTGTTAACAATTAGGATTTTAATTAGAAATTATTTCACTAATTGATCTTTTATTTCTCAAAGTGTTCAAGGATAAAATTTGGTGTCCTTTCATTTTTCACTCCAGGAGACAAAAATTAATAGTACTAAGTAGTTTGGATGAACAGGATATTACTAGGAGAATTCCAGTGAATCATCTCCTGTATATTTTCCCATACATAAATTATATTCTCCAGGAGGCCAGCCTCTTAAGCAAACCAACCAATCAACGAACCAACCTGCATGCTTAATAGTCTCAACACAGGGCGCCTGGGTGGCTCAGTTGGTTAAGCGACTGCCTTCGGCTCAGGTCATGATCCTGGAGTCCCGGGATCGAGTCCCGCATCGGGCTCCCTGCTCAGCGGGGAGTCTGCTTCTCCCTCTGACCCTCCTCCCTCTCATGCTCTCTGTCTCTCATTCTCTCTCTCTCAAATAAATAAATAAAATCTTAACAAAAAAAAAAAAAAAAAAATAGTCTCAACACAGATTAAAAACTGGTTCTCAATCACATTATTCACTCCTGTTCTGATGGAGTTGTAGTCCTTTACAAGTACTTAATTAGTTTTAATACAATATTAAACAAATTAGTGTTATAGTTCATTATGTGTACTCATTCTTTTACCTGCTATAAAAAGTATAATAAAGTATACATACAAAATATAAAAACATATAATACAAAGTATACATTTACATGCATCAGTCTCCATGTTGACAGGCATAACTTCTTTAGGAACTATTGCTGAGAGACTGGGATATTAAGAACAATTATATTTAATCTAATTTTTACTGCCTTAACACAACTAGTAACATTCTAAACATAAGTGTTCTGAAGGGCTTTCCAAATATATTTTAATGGCCTAATTCTTACTTGAGTAAGTTTCTGATTGCTTGAGACCTCAGAAGTGATGGTTATATTGACATAGGATGCATACATTTTCATTTTTTTCCTTTCATTATAAGTCAGTTCTAGTGGATACTCCTTTAGAAATTGGAACATTTTGAGTTTCGTGAAGAGCCTTGAGAGAGATATTCTCAAAATTAAGGAACCTAGATAAACAAAGTTAAAATATTTACCACATTTTGTTTGGGCATACATTCATTTCATATTCCCATTAATATATGACTGCTACATTATTCTCATGAACAACAAAAAAGTAAAATACTTATTGTAATGAAATACCTGTGCAAATTGAGTCATTTGCCATTCTTATATTTTTTGAAGTACTATGCTTAGAAATACCGTATCCTCAGTAGCTGATTTGTATCCAAAGGAGGAACTTGGCTGGATATAATCATTGTTTGACAAATGGCATATGACCTTCTGTTTGGGGACTATCAAATTCCTCGAATTGGAAATGTTCATGACTACCCCTGGGATAAATCCAGCTGTCTGTTTTGGGTCCAGAACATGAGAAAAAAAGAAAAGGAAAAATGCAGCTGCCAAGAGACCACCACCAAACCACTATAATAGTCTGCTAGAAGAGGGCTGATCAGGCCTTTCTATTACTGCACAATGGGTCAGCCATCTGAGTTGGAATGCTGAATCATTGCAACTCCAAGACATCTGGATGTTTTTAACCTTCTCACATTGGATACAATCTAAGGAATATTTTTATATTTAGCTCATGTGTAATTTGCAAAGTTTGGTGACCGAAATTGGAAAAGTATTAGTAATTCCCAGTGGCTTTATAAATCGGTATTGGGCTGTCACCATTACCCAGATTTTTAAAAATGTAAATTTACTCACGAGCCTGGAAGCTCCTTAAGGGCAAGGGCCACTTATGTATTATTCATCTTTGTGCCACATCACCTAGAACCTAGCAGGTATTCAATAAATGTTCATTGAGGGGACGCCTGGGTGGCTCAGTCAGTGAAGCATCTGCCTTTGGCTCAGGTCGTGATCCCGGGGTCCTGGGATCGAGTCCCGCATTGGGCTTCCTACTCAGCGGGGAGCCTGCTTCTCCCTCTCCCTCTGACTCTGCCTCTCGCCCTACTTGTGCTCTCTCTGTCAAATAAATAAATTAAAATCTTTAAAAAAAAATGTTCACTGAGCTGAACTGACCTTGGCTGAGTATGTCAGATACATAGAAATGGCTACATTATAGGCAGGCTTGACACAAAGTTAATTCTAAAACTAAAAATGAACTGAAGATACATTGCCTTAGAGAAAACAGGCTCTCCCTGTATTCCTACTCTCAGGAATGTGGGTAGACCAGGTTTCCTTTAAGCATAAGACCTCAAGAGGCTGAGATGCTAGTTTAACCTCTTTGAATTGGCTTTCCTGCATGACCTAATGTTGAGACACTGACCAGGCTCCCAGTGTAGAGTGACACCCCTGACTAACACCATGACCTGAGGCCTCAGACCCAGGGGAAGGAGAAAACATACATATTTAGTCCACATCACCAAGGCAACAGTCACTATACCTCAGCATAGTAGGAAAAACAAGCACAGATGATGGTGTTAAATATTTTTAAAGTATTCCCTACACCCACTGTTAACAGTGGTTAGAAATAAGGATAAATTATTTCAGAAACCAGGCAATTAAAGGTTTTAACTTCTCTAATATGTGTGTGCTTTGTTTTTCATTGCTAACACTCCATAGGCAATCTTGGTCGATTAACATTAACTTAGTACCAAAACTAGAGGTTCAAAGTCTGGTTTTGACATCAGTGACTCAGATATTCTCTTTTTAAGAATGTAAGGTGATACAGGCCTCAAAGAGGGTGCCTCATCCCTCAAGTGGAGAGACATCTGAATTTGAAACTGGTAAGTCAGCATAAAATGAGACTGTTGAAGAAACCTACCCTGAAAGATGATTTATAAATGGGTCACTGATGAGACTACACTTTTATCCATCAGGAATAAATAGTAAAATATAACAATATACCAAGTTGTAGAATATAACTGTCATGACAAAGGAAAATATTCTACATAGAACTTAAAAAGAATATAGGAAGTAAAAATATCAGGGTTCCTCTACAGGCTAGGAAAGAAAGATTGTGGCAGACATAAGCATTCTAATTAATGATGAAGTAGGAAAAATCTCTAAGCCTTACACCAGCCCAGATGAAATATTCCCCCAAATTTCAACCTTCCTTTACTCTTATTCATGTTCACCAAGAAACTTCCTGTTTACTGATTGTGTATCCTAAGCAGACTTACCACTATAAATTAACACATTCACATTCTAATGTGGGACTCCTCAAGTCTTACAAGTTTCATTAGTGGGAAATAGTTTCTCAGTCCGAGGGTCAGAGCCTGGATCAATAACCTTCACCCATGTTATATCTTGGGGGCCCAGCTGCAACAGCCAGTCAAATGGTCTCTCTCTTTTTACTATCCACCCTCACCTTTCTCACCACCTTCTAACTGTAACATGGGTCACCACAATCTTGTAAATGTCTGTATCCATCTGAAAAATAAAATCACATGTCATATATTTGTAAACAACCAAATGAAAATGAGACACTAGAACAGCAAGGTTATTAAGAAATACCTACTGTCACTATATAAATTCCCATTTAATTCTCGTTTAATTCCCAAAACAGCTTACTGTTCTTACTGAAATAGGTCCATGGTCTTCATATAACACTTATGATAGGAGATACATGTTCTTTGGGGGATACAGTGAGGACCCAAATCTGAAAGTTCTGAGCATCTGTGTAGCATGAGTTTACCCAGCTTCAGGACAGGGCACTAAATAAATTCAACCTGAATCTCATCAAGCCTATCTGTTTATGGGTTACGCAGGGGGCATAAAAACAAGTTAAACTACTTTACAGTGAAACTGACAAAATCCAGAATGGGGGAGAAAACTCTGTAAGACAAAACAACCAGATTTCTTCAATCATTAATTTAAAGGGGAAAAGACAAAGGGAGAACTTCTAACTTAAGGGACTTAAACAACCAACCACCAAATGCAATATATGGACCTTGTCTGGGACCAATTTCAAGCAAACCAATGGTTAAAGAATAAAAAAAGAGGAAATCAAGTTCACTTGTCACATATTTGAACCAGATATTTGATCATATTAAGAAACAGTTAAATTTTTTAGGTGTGATGATTTTTTTTAAAAACCCACTTATCTTTTAAAGATACATATTAAAGTATGGATAAAATGATATATCTGGGATTTGCTTCAAAATAACTGGGGAGTGGGGTGGGAAGGAGTAAATGAGATACAGATGAAGTGAGATTTGCCATGAATTGAAGCTGGGTGATGGATACAGAAAAGATCCATTATACTATTCCCCACATACTTTCATATATGTTTGGAATTTTCCATAATGAAAAGTTTAAAAACAACAACAAGCAAACAAACAAAAAACACACACAAAAGAGAAGGGGCATTTCCAGGGGGTAATGGGAGAAAATTCCCAGTCTAGCTTCCAGCCCCATTAAGTAGTCAGATTCTCTGGGGGTCAGCCATATACTATCAAGTTCATTTACCAAGTCCTGCCCTTCATTTTACATCATTAGCCTAAGAAAGGACACCAAGTTGTCTGAGTTTGAGTACTTACCAGATACCTCTTAATGTCCAAGTTTGCTACCCAATTTTAACTTGACTTTAAGAGAAATTAAAATAATGTTTGAAGCCAACAGAATTTTAGCATCTGTTGAATTTATTCAGCATAACCACAGAGGTATTGTCTTCATGCTCTCACACACAGACACAAACACAGATACAGCACAATATCCATATTTAGCCAAGTGCATTCCTTCCGAGGCTCATTTATATGTCTTCATATGCCACAGCCCATCATTTAAATAATGGATATTTTCAATGCCAATTCCTTTGTTGACTTTCTCACTGTAGAAGGGAAAAAGCATATAAACATATTGTTATGAATTTTTATAGGCTTACTTATGGTAAATATAATTCAAAGTGCATTGCTATTTTGCAATTATTGAGCCACATGTAGGGAATTTATTTATATTACATTAACATTATTGACTACATTAAACTACATTACTCTGCTGCAGTTCCTGTCTTAAAGTGATTCTAGTGATCTAACTAGTCTATAGAAACAAAGTAATGATGTCACCATACCAGGAGAACATCAAAGTGTTACACTTAACCGTGAAACAAAATTAACAGGAATAATTTGGTAATCAAATGAGTTCCAAAGTTTTTCAGTATATTGACTATATTTTGGTAATATATCTTTAATATTTCCTTAATATTCTATACCACCAGGTCAAAACAGAAGATAAACACTGTGTGGTACTGAACTATGTCACTGTTTTAAAAACTAACAGCAGGGTGCCTGGGTGGCTCAGTTAAGCGGCCGACTCTTGATTTTGGCTCAAGTCATGATCTCAGGGTCCTGGGACTGAGCCCCATGTCGGGCTCCGTGCTCAGTGAGAAGTCTGCTCAAGGATTCTCTCCCTCCCTCTCTCTCTCTGTCCCTCCCCTTGCTCTTTCTCTCTCTCTCTCTAAAAAAGAAAGAAATCTTTTTTAAAAATTAAAAAATTTAAAAAAACTAACAGCAAAACATCTTTCCTCCCACCCAATTTAAATCATACTAAATAAGAAGTTCCTAAAATACCACATACATACATATAAAACAGCTGTGTTGGCACACAGTTCTTTTCAGAGTGCTTAAGAAAGAATGCAATCCCAGAGGCAAAATAGGTTTCAATGGCTTCCTAAGAGTTAGGAAAAATCAGAAATGAGGCTTCTGTGCTTAAATATTTGTAGGATGTGGTATGAATGAGAGCAAATTTCACCTGTAATTCTGATGCTTTCTGAGTAGGTGACCCATACCTCAAAAGCTTAGGGGGACTAACATGAGACTTACATATCTTCTGCAGACATCTTCATGACTCCGACACACAGAGCATGCTGTTTTCCTTCTGCCATGATTGCCTGAAAACACACAGCTAAGAAAACTATTTATCTATCAAAATGCCTTAGAGAGGGGGGTTCAATGATCACATTACTAGTGAAGCCATTTTCAACCCATCTTGTATCCTCACCCAGACCATCAACACTCCTTGAGGACAGGGACCTAGCAGAGTCTGTAGGCACATTGTAAATATTCAATAAATGCTAAATGAATGAATCTAATTATCATTCTTGGTTTTTAAGTTAAGTGCTAATACTGGGGCGCCTGGGTGGCTCAGTCGTTAAGCGTCTGTCTTCGGCTCAGGTCATGATCCCAGTGGGATCGAGCCCCGCATCGGGCTCCCTGCTCCGTGGGAAGCCTGCTTCTCCCTCTCCCACTCCCCTGCTTGTGTTCCCTCTCTCGCTGTCTCTCTCTCTGTCAAATAAATAAAATCTTTTTTAGAAAAGTTAAATGCTAATACTATAACCCAATGCCAGCAAAAGCAGTAAGTCATGCGAAAAAGGAGATAAAATTTCTTGCATGTATTAAAAACTGTGAAATAAATACATATGAATTGTTCTAATGTTTTAATCACTGAATGGTGGTTTTATGTAATAGACACATTAAAATAATAATTATACCCCAATCTATCTTTAAGAACTCAGTGTAAGTTTCAACCTTTCTAGAACAACCAAAATGTTCTTGGTTATCACTTGAAGCATTCAGAATGTTAAACATTGTGAGGCGCCTGGGTGGCTCAGTCGGTTAAACGTCTGCCTTCGGCTCAGGGTCCTGGGATCAGCCCTGCATGGGGCTCTCTGCTCAGTGTGGAATCTGCTTCTTCCTCTGCCTCTACCCCCACTTATGCTCTCTCACGCACGCTCTCTCTCTCTCAAATAAATAAAATCTTAAAAAAAATAAAATGTTAAACATTGCAGTACATATTTTACAAAAAGTTCAAGGGTACACAGTATCTCTCTGCACTAGTTTTGCAACTGTCTAAAAGTCTATAAATTTCAAAATAAAAATTATTTAAAAAGCAAAGGCTAGGTACTAGGAAAATTTTCCATTTAAGAGAACCTCCAGAACTATTAACCTACAACACTTAGAAAAATCATAAACATAAAAAAAACCCTGTCCTTACAGAATACTATTCTCCATCTTCTCCATCGTACTTTCAGTTCATACATTCAATCTGATGTTCCAAAAATATTTGAGCACTTATTATGTGACCAGTATCTATGTCAATAGAAGCTGTTCCTAAGATATAAACCGACACTTTATACTACCCCTTAAATATAACCGCCACAACAGAGAATACTGTCCTTTCGAGTACAGGACACACTCTTTTTTTTTTTTTTAAGTTTTTTTTTTTTTTTTTGCGAGAGAGAGAGAATGAGAGACAGAGAGCATGAGAGGGAGGAGGGTCAGAGGGACTCGATCCCGGGAGTCCAGGATCATGACCTGAGCTGAAGGCAGTCACCCAACCAACTGAGCCACCCAGGCGCCCACGGGACACACTCTTAAACCCACTCCAATGGCCTTTCCACTCCACAGTGATTTCCCTCTTCCTACCAAGTATTTTCTCAACCTGAAGCAAATGGCCACTTTATCTATGACAAAAGGAAAGATATCCTCCTGTCCAGATAGTTGACAAAAACCTAGTTAACCTAGAATATAGCAAACCACTGCTGTAGAAATGAAAATAATGCACAATTATTCAGCCACATCATGAGTTTTAAGGACTACCTGAAAAACATTTCTCTTGGAGAAAATATGTTCTGAGGCCCAAAGAGCCAACTTGAAAATGAACTTTAAAATTAAAGTTGGGAATTGTCCATATTTCCCACTACCCACTTCTAATACTCTACCTGGTACCTAAGCTCTTTCCCCTTTTGAGTGCTTTTACTTCAGTGTAGATGGGTAAGCCAATGGTAAAAGTAGCAAGCTGATGTCCAAAGAAGTGATTCAATCATATCATACATATCCTCTCCATTTATAATCAAGTTTTATTATTATTTTCTTTAAAGATTTTATTTATTTATTTGAGAGAGTGTGAGCAAGAGACAAAGCACAAGCCGGGTTGGGGGGGAGAGGCAGAGGGAGAAGCAGACTCCCCACTGAGCAGGGAGCCCGATGTGGGGCTTGATCCCGGGATCGTGACCCGAGCCGAAGGCAGACGCTTAACCAACTGAGCCACCCAGGCACCCCAATAATCCAGTTTTATACTGTGTCCTGAGTCTGATAACACTGGGCCATAACTGGGCTGAAATGCAGCTGGGACTCTTTTATTACTTGTTCCCATTTAACTTCTAAGATGGGACAAAATTTAGTCTCAAGAAATGATGTTATTTCCCACATTTTGAAATGTAACCAGAAAGGTATGAGAAAACAGTAACAGTAACCTCCAAAAAGTACATCTAACCTTCTCTTGGACAAAGATCTTTTAGTAATGACAAAAATACTGTGAATACATTTTTCCACAGTTACAGCCTGGGAAGGATACAACAATCGTATCTACCGCAGCAGGGTAAAGTTTAGCTCCAGGAGAAGTTAAACCTGGACACATGATATTTGCTCCACTGAGTACGAATTTGATGGCTCCTTTATCAACTTGCTGGTGTGGCAGGATAAAAGGATCTAGAAGAAAAGAAATACATTACATAAATTAATGAGACTAATGACTCAATAGAAAATGGCAAAGGACGTGAACAAATATTTCCCCAAATTACAGGGGCGCCTGGGTGGCTCAGTTGGTTAAGTGTCTGCCTTTGGCTCAGGTCATGATCCTGGGGTCCCCGGATCGAGCCCTGCATCGGGCTCTCTGCTCAGCGGGGAGTCTGCTTCTACCTCTCTCTCTCCCTCTGTGCTCTCTCTCAAATAAATAAATAAAATCTTTAAAAAAAATTTTTCCCCAAATTACAGTATTCTGACAGATGCAAAATGAAACTGAAACACCATCCTTCACTTATCAAATTGGTAAATGTTTTTTAAAGATTTTATTTATTTGTCAGACAGAGAGAGAGAGGCTGAGCACAAGCAGGGGGAGCGGCAGGCAGAGGGAGAAGCAGGCTCCCTTCTGAGCAAGGAGCCCGATGCAAGACTCGAACCTAGGACCCTGGGATCATGACCTGAGCCAAAGGCAGATGTTTAACCGACTGATCCATCCAGGTGTCCCCACATTGGTAAATATTTTCAACAGAAGTAATTCCCAGTGCTAATGTAGGAAAACTGGCATTCTTATATACTGCTAGAAGGCTTATAATTGGGTATAATCTTTCTTTAGGACTACTTGGCAACATGTATCAACAGTCTTGAAAAGGTTCAAACTCCTTGACTCAGTAATTCTATTTCTAGGACTTTATCCTATGAAAAAATTAGAGATATATAACATATTTAGGTAGAAATATATTCATTGCAGTACTACTCTTTATAATAGAAATAAATTGGAATCAACCTAAATGTCCAACAATAAAGAGATAAATGACTTAAGGTATGTCTATAATATACATAAAATAGAACCATATTTTTGGAGACTATGTAATACCCTGGTAAATGTTCATAATATAATGTTAAGAGAAAAAAAACAATAAAAAAAAAACCACCAAAGAGATCAGTGGGTGCTAGGGTTTGAGGGGAAGGGGAGGGGGAGGAGGAAGGGACAAAGAGGTGGAGCAGAAGATTTTTTCAGGGCAGTGGAACTATTTTATGATACTATGATAGTACATAGTGATACTGTAACAGTGGATACATAACATTATGCATTTGGCAAAACCCACAGAATGTACAATGCAAAGAATGAACCCTAATGTAAACTATAGACTTTGGTTAATAATAATGAATGAACGTTGGTTCATGAATCATAACAAATGCATTACATCAATATAAGATGTTAATAACAAGGGAAGGGGGGAAGGAAGTATATGGGAACTCTGAACTTTCTGCCCCATTTTTCTGTAAACCTACAACTGTCCTAAAAAAGAAACTCTATTAATTAAAAACTATTTAATGGAGAGCCCAATTTAAAAAGGAAAAAATACACGCATTTATACACACACACATCATAGGAAATAATTTGATGAAAATACGCCAATAAGGGCACCTGGGTGGCTCAGTTGGTTAAGCTTCCGCCTTCAGCCCAGGTCATGATCCCAGGGTCCTGGGATCAAGCCCTGCATCAGGCTCCCTGCTCAGCGAGGAGTCAGCTTCTCCCTCTGCCCCTCCCCCTGCTTGTGTTCTCTCTCTCTCTCTCTTAAAGAAAGAAAGAAAGAAAGAAAGAAAGAAAGAAAGAAAGAAAGAAAGAAAGAAAGAAAGAAAGACACCGATATACTAACCATGGTTATCTCTAGGTCATGGAAATACAGATGATTTCATTTCTCTATTTTCCAACTCTCTAGAATGAACATAAATTCCTTTTGTAATCTCAAAAAATTTATTTTTGTGTGTGTATGTGTGTCTACTAATAGTTCATAATTTAAGAAGTAAAGGATCCCTGAAGGATTCAAAACTTTTTAGACCTCTCAGGGCTTTCTGGGAATAATAATAACTGGTAAAATTTATCCACTTCAATGTCTTACCACTAGCCCTCCCACTAATCAGAGAACAAGTAAGTCTTCTTCCTACCAAGACTACAAATTAAACATGGCTCCAAATTTAAACATCTTACTGAAAAAAAGGAACCTGAATGAATGCATTTATACATAATTTGTTTTCTAGTTCTCCATCCTCATTAATACCTGCCCTTTAATAATAATGATGATGATGACAGTAATACATAATAGTAGTGGACATTTTTTGAACAATTAGTACATCATTACAATGGCTGTCATATATTGAGCCATTGCTGTGTTCTGAGCATTGTGTTAGATGCATCATATACACAGTCTCATTTAATCCTCACAACCCTGGGAGATAATACAATATATCCTTTTTATTAAAGATTTTATTTATTTATTTCCTTATTTATTTGAGAGAGAGAACGCAAGCGCGCACAGGGGAGGAGGAGAAGGAAAGAGAGAGGATTCCAAGGAGACTCAGAGCTAAGCACAGAGACTGACGCAGGGACAATATATCCATTTTTAAAGATAAGGCAATAGGGGCGCCTGGGTGGCTCAGTCGGTTAAGTGTCTGCCTTCGGCTCAGGTTGTGATCTCAGGGTCCTGGGATTGAGTCCCGCATTGGGCTCCCTGCTCAGCGGTGAGTCTGCTTCTCCCTCTGCCTGCCACTTCCCCCTGCTTGCGCGCTCATGCGCTCTCTTTCTCTGACAAATAAATAAAATCTTTTAAAAAAATAAAGATAAGGCAATAAAGCTTAAGCAAGTTAAGTGACTTGACCTGTTTAAATGGCTTGGCAAAAATGACCTGCAGTGGGAACTGAACCCAGGTGTACCTAACTCCAAGTATGGTTTTAACCACTATATTACCCTGCTTCTTGCACATCAATAACTTTAGGATGTCCAAAAGGCTGGTTCCTGGCAAAATATTATCAAATAGGAACATTTTTCTCTTCCAACTTATTATGCAAAGGCTTAACATACAGGAAAACCATAAGAATAGTTCAATGAACACTTGGACACCATCCACTTAGATTGAACAACTGTTCCTTAACCCTTTGCTCTACCCGCTTTGTCTCTATCTATGCACACACATTTTGTCCTCCACCATTTGAAATTTCAGATGTAGTGCTTCACTATAAATAAGTACATATCACCTAAAAATAAAGTCATTCTCCTACATAACCACAATACTATTATCCTACTAAGAACTTAACAATAGTTCCACAATATTGTCTTATACCCAAACCATATTCAAATTTCCCCCCAAGAGTCTAAGAAAGTGTTTTATAACTTTTGAGGCAGGGGAGGAGGGCTTGAATTTTGTTTTTCAAACCAGGATCCAATCTAGATTCATGCAATACATCTGAATATTTTGTCTTTGTCCTCTTTTAGTTAAGTAGGAATTAATGTCATCAAAATGTCCTAATGTCACCAAAATATTTTCATTTTAAACTTTTCCCATTGCATCAGGACTTAGTTTCTCTCCCTTGTACTTTTTTAACCTGAGGAAATCAATACTTAATCAAGTAATTGTAAATAATCCTTTCTAAATATTAAAATGCTTCACCTCTTTTAAGACTTGCCTTACTGCTCCGGACCTCCACTCCACCAGGTAACTCAAAATTGATCTCTTCTTACCAAAAACCAAACTCATTAAGTTACCACTACCATCTACAGAGCCCTCCAGTTGCTCCCTTCCTTTCTGCCTCTTAGCTAGAATGCCAGAAATACACTGGTTTGAAAAGCAGAAATTTTAACTTCACAGTTGAAAACCTCTTGTGCATGGGGATTGTATCTCCTTTGGATTTTCTTTTGTAACGTACTCGATCTAACAATATACAAATATAAGTATGTAATAAACATTATTTCATTTTATGACACCTGACCTTGGCACTCAACTAACAATAATGGGACTCCCACAATTAGCCAATGCTTTCCCTTATATAGAGTTATCTCCATGAGGCAAATCTAGATACAAATTTAAAAGAAGGAAGTGCTCACAGCACTTATCACAGTTTGTGAATATATATCCGTGAAATTATCTAATTGTTGTCTATTCTTCCAACTAGACTGTTAGCTTCATAGGGACAGGAACAATGTCTGCCTTTGCTTCCCATCATATTCTCAAGTAGCTAGCTCAGTGCCTGACACATGGTAAGTTCAATAAATATTTGCTGAATGAATGAATGAATGTTCTTTCTTGGCCTTTCTGGAATGCATAATAAGAAAATTTGCATTTTTCAGATTTACCACAGGATGGGGATTCATTTTAGTTTTATATTCCATATCACCTAGTATTAATAAATAAGTTAACTACCAGAAGTCACTTTCAACTCCTTTTATATCTTTCCATATCCCCAAATACATATTTTCTAACAAGACTTACATTTGTGAAGTAACCTTAGGGTTGGATAAAAAGGCCCTTCTCTTTGTCTAAAAAATAGTAATTCTCCATTTACTGTAAGGATTTCTATATGTTCATGGCTGTAAGACAAATGTCACAAAGTACCAAGTTAGATATCTTCCTTCAAAAATGAATATGCCAAACATCCTTTAAATAACAAAAAATATGAAACATATATATACAAAGATACAGTAACCTCTGTTTAACTTCATTAAATATCCAGGCAAAAAAGCATTGTTTAAATTGTTTCACCTACCATTCCAGTCCAGTAGAGAAAAAAAAGACGATTATGACCTACTACAATTTTATTTCACATTTTATTATTTTAATTTCATTGTTAGATAATTCAATAAAACAAATATCTACAGTACAAACTGAAATAAATTAAATTCAAGTCTGAATAAAAACACTTAACTCTTTAATAAAACAATCAGTACACAAAGTCACATTTTTCAGGAACATAGAGAAACACTTGAAAATACAAATATTGATGTTTTAGAGTTATTCTATTTATCTAATCCTATAATTAATCTACCAATGGTTAATGTGAAAATAATTCCATTTATTATGAGTGCAATCTAATCATACAATATTCAGCTACTCTGAGCTCTATATAGAGAAAAATAAAGACTTACCATCGCACTATTTTGACAGGATCTTTCTTAGGCATGATTTGATTAAGCCATGGCTCAATACCTGGGAATTGTTCTATCAATTGGTTCTTAATACCCTTTATAACTGAGGTTTTCAACTGGATGCAGTTGGACACATTTTCTTTTTCATCAAATCTGTCAAATGATTTTTGCAAGAAAAAAGGCATTTCTAAGCAGACATATCAAAATAGCTAAAGGTATTGTTTTAATTAGTCATCTATTCCCAAGTATTTAGATGTCTAAAATAATTATGAAATAAATTGTTTTTTAAAATACCATTTCCCTTTAATTCTGTCCAGCACAAAACCAGTGCCTTAATACAATATTAAACTGTCATGTATACACAATGGGGGGGGGCGGGGAGGGGTAGAATATGAGGCATATTTCACATTATAATCTGTAATCAGCTACACAAACGTCTTTCCTGGAAAACCCTACTCAATTCTACCTAGGAAGAAACAGATTCCCACCTCTAACAAAACCCGTGTGAAAAAACAGAGTAAAACAAAACAAAACAAAAAACCCTCAGGCGCTGAGACACAAAAGACCAACCCAAATATAACACAGAAAACTGACCCCTGCTAGGCTATGTAATCTGCTGAGATTTTTTTTAAAGTGATGATGACGATGATTTCTAAGATCTCTATTTATTTTTGTTCAAAATGTCATGCACAAAACCCACCTTCCTTTGCCCATGTTCCCCCTTTGCTTTTTGCGTCTATCAAGTCTGGAAGGTAAACCCACTAGGTGGGTTCCCAAAGAATTTTTGTCTTCCTTACACTGAATAGCCTATGGGGCAATCACGCTATTTTCAAGACAAGGTTAATCTGGCAGCTAGGCAATAGGCATGACAGGCCGCTTGCTTCCTGTCACCCAGACTCCTTCACTGCCATGACCCAGGAAGTCAAGCCTTCCCTTATTCAGTTCATAACTAATAAACATATGGCAGTGAGTGCAGGGCTCTCCTCTCAGCTAAAGAGGATATACCCTTAAATCACGGTGCAAGATTGTGATTGGTAGAACCCTAGAACAGGGATAGGATTGGGAGAGGGGGCAAAAGAGAAAGAGGGGTAAGGAAAAAGAAAATGAGGGTGGGAGGATCAAAACCCGACTGAAGATTAGGGATGGAAAGGCTACAGTGTTGCAAGTTGCGAGTGAGAGCATAGTACTATAGAAGACCTTGGGGAGTAAGGATGGCAGGGGCGGGGGAGAGAGAAAGAGGATCTTTGCTCTCGCCCTCTTCCCCACCCCCACCCCCACCACGTTTGTGAGCAGCCGATGGAGGCCACAGCATGTCCTTACTTCTTGAACATGATCCAAGGTGAAGGGGGCGACGATAGGGAAGGGCCCGGAATGGGAAAAAAATTGAATTAGCAAGGGTCCGGCAGATCCTCTTAACACGAGGAAGGCCGGCACTGACAGTCGGAGCTGTTGTCGTTATCCGGAAAGGGAGACAGCCAGCCGCACTTTACGGTTCTCAATGAAATTTGACTACTTCCGCTCCTCTGAACACGTCGGCGCTTTTGCCGGCCCTTTTTGGGCTACCGATTCCCCCTCCAGAGAGGAGACTTGGAAGGGCGGGACTAGAGAAGGAAGAAGAGATAGATAGAGCAATCATTCTAGCTGCAGGAAGAGAAGAATGAAGGGGGTGGGGTAATTAATCAAGGCAGCATTTATGGCAGTTGCGTCAGTTACGGGTTCCTCAAAGGGTCAAGATTATTCCGTGTTTGGTTGCTACCTGCTTATTAACCTGAGCAATTTTTTGGTGGGAACGGTTTTTGTTCCCTGACACAACCGAGTGGATCGGTGCTTACCGACCACCGTGAACCCAGGCAAGCCTCATGGCATCTTGTTAATGTATTCCTGGGCTTGCCAGGTTTAGCAAGCAAAAATACAGGATATCCAGTTAACTTTGAATTTCAGATAAACAATGAATATATATATTTTTAGTATGACTACATCTCATGCAATATTTGGGACATACTTATATTTTTTAAATTTCCTTGTTATCTGAATGTAATTGGGCATCCGGTATTTTGATCTGACAACCACATTCACCAGCCACAGTGAGGTGCCCCCATAGAATTATTCACTAGGTTGCTGTCCCCTGCCTCACCATACCTACAAGTTGGGCTATAACTCAAGGGAGCTAATTTCCCTGACGATAGAATGGCCTCTAGGCAAGCTATACAAGACTAATCTGATTGAAGAGATAACAGTTAAAGAAACACGTTTTACTAGTGTAATTTTAAAAAGAGCGAATCCAAAGTTTTGATCAGCAAAGAAACCATAGAAAAATACAAAACCTAACCAAACAGGCACCACCCAGGCAGTGGAGTGGATGAGCACTCACCTATAAAACAAATACACCATTCTCTCCAGGGAGCAAATCTCTATATTGGGGAGATGGGTGTTTGGAGCAATCATAATAAACGCTATTATGTATTTGAATTGTACAACTAACTCACCTTGCCTTGATTCTGTAGTAGGGACAATCTTCTGATTATAATTTGGTTTCCCATGAAGATCTCCCTGACAAGAATTTGCCATTTTTTTAAATTCTATTTACTTATTTGAGAGAGAGAGAGAGAGAAAATGAGCTGGGGGGGGGTGGGTGGGCAGAGGGAGAAGCAGGCTCCTCACTGAGCCGGGACCAAAGGGGGGCTGGATCCCAGGACCCTGAGATCATGACCTGAGCCAAAGGCAGATGCTTAACTGCTGAGCCACCCAAGTGCCCCAAATTTGCTATTTTCAATTCAAATCCTCATGAACAATTGTTTGTCTTTGTAAATGAATTGTCATTCTGGTTTATACATCAGTCTCTTGTGAATGTCCTTAGCGTGAATCCGCATTCCCAGCATCAATCAACTCTGTGACGTTTAGAATATTGAGTTTATGAACATGCAAAACTGAAGCCCAGACCCCAGGCTGTGGTTGGTGCTACACTGTCAGGCTTCTTGCCAAACAGCTTTCTTCATCTGGCACATCACCCTGGGAGCCTGCCATGTAACAATAAATACATTATAACAACAATAAACAGTTATTAAGTAGCTTGAGATGAATGGAAAAAAGACCCCATTGAATCCGTACATGTTAACAGCATAGTAGTAACTATATATTCCACTAGTGAATAAAATTTAACCTGATAGACCCCAGAATTAATAACACCTAGATGGACTTTCTACTTTCTTGAAATTGTTTGAGAAACCTAATAATTAAAAAGTTGAATATTGGCAGTGCTAGAAATAATAGCTAACTTTTAATTCTATAAAATCATGCACGGGGCGCCTGGGTGGCTCAGTCATTAAGCGTCTGCCTTCGGCTCAGGTCATGATCCCAGGTTCCTGGGACTGAGCCCCACATGTGCTCCCTGCTCAGCGGGAAGCCTGTTTCTCTCTCTCCCACTCCCCCTGCTTGTGTTCCCTCTCTCGCTGTGTCTCTCTCTGTCAAATAAATAAATAAATTCTTTAAAAATAATAATAATAAAATAAAATCATGCATACTCTATCCAAATTATGACAAATCGTATATGCATGGGAATAGATACATAGCAACATGTACATACATATTTTAATCCACTTTCATACACTCAGATGATCACAGAAACTGAATCTGAATTATGACAAATGCCAAGTTAGGTCATTAGTATTACTGAGGTATTTACTTCTGTATGTGTGTATGAATACCTTCATTCATAACCCACCTACACAAATACATAAGCAGGGCCTGATTTTCACTGCAACGTGCTCCTGGTTTTGTGTTGTAAATGGTATCATCATAAAGTGGATTTTGTTTTTCCAAGGTTATAATTGGGGGTTTGCTCCTGACAAAGGACTCATCCTCAAATAAATCATTGCTATAACAGACAATATATCATAAAAGAAGAAACACCCCAACCTAAACCTCTTCAAAAATTAAAATAATGAAAAAAAATTTAAATAATGGGGCACCTGGGTGGTGCAGTTGGTTAAGCATCCTACTCTTGGTTTCCTCTCAGGTCATGATCTCGGGGTCATGGGATTGAGCCCTGCGTTGGGCGCCCAGTCGGCTTGAAGATTCTCTCTCCCTCTGCCCCTCCCGCTCATGCTCTCTCTCTAAAATAAATAAATAAGTCTTTTTAAAAATTAAAATAATGGGGTGCCTGGGTGGCTCAGTCAGTTGGGCATCTGCCTTCAGCTCGGATCGTGATCCCAGGGTCCTGGGATCCAGCCCAGTGTGGGGCTCCCTGCTCAGCAGGGAGCATGCTTCTCCCTCTCCCACTTCCCCTCCCCCGTTTGTACTCTCTCTGGCTATCTCTCTCTCTCTCAAATAAAAAAATGAAATCTTTAAAAAATTAAAATAATGAACTTCATTTATTCATGCAATAAGTAGTTATGAAGGGCCTTTATGTTTTAGACATACATGCTCTCTGTACTGTAATTTGTGCATAAATGTTCTGTGCAATTTACAAGGTTCTTCAACGTATATGCAGCATTGTACACAGAAAACCCAAGTCTATCATACATTTTACTAAAATAAATAGATAACCTAGCTATACTAAACATTAAATGTTCACAAATTGTATTTGCCTCCTTAAACTTTTGAAAGGTTTTTTTAGGGTCATCTTAACACAAGGCTCTAAAATGCTGCCCAGGGAAATTTGCAGGAGGACTGCCTTTTCTTCTTCATAAGCTTCCTTGAGCAATAAGCATGGCACCAAAACCCCTGAGCCCCCAGTAAAGAGAGGTTTCTTTAGGAGCTAGGCCACAGCTTTGAACATTGGAGGAACTGCTTTCACTGCAAGAAAGTATTGGGCCACTGCCAGACCCCTGCTGGGCCTCACATCTCTCAGAATCTACAGCCCCTGATGTCTTCCATTAAGGTCACTTCTCCCACAAACTGCCTCTCGGCCTTACACCTTAGAGCCCTCTGCAGCCCGGCTTTCTACCCCCCACAAGGGCAAGACATACCTAAGAATCACACCAACTACCCCCACCACCAATCACTCTGCAGAGCACAAGTGAGAAAATGCACTGGGCCCCGCCGATGCCTGAATCCTTCCATACGGAGCCGTATAAGGAACACCAACAAAACAGCAGCTCCTGCCTCCAGTGCCAAATACAGGTAAATTTGGAGAGAGCTGAGAGCCTCCTGTGTATCAGAAGACTGTTAGGACTAACCACCCTGCCAAACTTGGGATAAGTCAAACTCACCATGCTCATTCACATCCTTGTTTTCCTCTGTCACTGCCCAGTATGTAAGCACCCAGTTCAACTTATTTGCTATCTGACCTTGGGCAAGTGACTTGAATTCTGGGCCTGTCTTCTCATCTATACAATAAAGGCTCTACTTTATGAGGTTGCTATAAGGATTAAATGAGATAATCCACGCAAAGCATTGTTAGTTATCTTTTTTTTTTAAGTAAGCTCTACCCCCAATGTGTTTCTTGAACTCACAACCCTGAGATCAAGAGTCCCATGCTCTACCAACTAAGCCAGCCAGGTGCCCCTATTAAATTACCATATTGTTATTGTTTTCCCCATATTCCTCTGTGCTTCTTCTTCCCCCACTTGACCTGTCATTTCTACCTTAACTTCCAGGTGCTTCTGCTATCGCTTCTAGAACACCACTCCATGATTAACAAACTCTCCTACCATCCTCCAACTCATCCCTGAATATTCATGGCTTTCCTGTGAGGATGGAGCTTCTTTTGCAGACCTTTCAAGTGAAAGTGATTTATACCAACACATGCATGTACTGCAGAGTGAGGAGGTGAGGTGGGCATCCTCTTCCAGCCACATTACAACTTCCAGATAATTCTTCCTTCACCCTCAGGTGAAAAACCCCGATACTTCCTCTAAGTTTCATACCATTTGGTTATACCTCAACACCTTTACTCATTCACTGAAGATCCTGGCATCTGGTTCACAGTCTGTCCAGTCCCCACTCCACCCCCGTAAAGCATTGTTTACAAAAAAAAAAAAAAAAACCCTCCAAGATATATTTCACCCATAAAGTGAAAAAAGCAAAAGCAAAATTGCATGCATTGTATGATCCTACCTATGTTTTTTAAAAGCACATATGTACAATGTATATGTAAATATGCCAAAAAATTTCTGGAAGGATACACATAAAACTATCACTAGTTATTAACGTACTCGCAATGGCAGGGAGCTGGGGCCAAATGCCCTGGTCTCAGGCTTTGGGAACTCTTCGAGTATGGTTAGGGGTTCAGGGGGGACAGGGGTTAGCCAAGACATTGGAAGCAACAGCAGATACGGATTCCCCCTTCCCCCGTGGCTCAGTCTCGCCCCTCAGCCAGGCCCTACCAGGCCAGGGAAGGGGGACAGGTGGTGGGGTGGCTTCTCTGGGGTCAGGACAGGTGAGGGGCTCGGCCTCCCAGGGCCTGGGTCTGGGCCCCAGCCAGAAGGTCTCCAGCTGGTCCTGGAGAACAGGGGAGCTGGCTCCGCACGTCTCAGCAGCCACAGGGCTGAGGGGAGCCACGGCCCTGGGCGCTCGGAAGCTGCGGCAGCTGGGCGGAGGGAAGCGTCCCCGGTACTGAAGGCCTGAGCGCATCCCCTCGGGGGTCCGGCTGGCCGGATCGGATCTCGTTCCGGAAGGTGCGGGCACACTTCAGGAAAGCCTCTTGCACGTCCTCACCCGTGAGGACGCTAGTGTCCAGGAACATTAGCTCATTCTCCCGGGCAAAGCGGGAGGCCTCCACGAAAGCGACCTCGCGCTCGGGGTCCAGCTCTTTCTTGAAGCCACAGAGGCTGACCACGATGTGGGGACTGGCCAACGTGCGGGCGTCCGTCGGCCAGGCGGCCAGCGAGTTGTACGAGACGTACATGCAGGGCTCCAGCCGGCCCTCGGTAGCAACTCCGGGTCACTGCCCGAGTCGGCTCCTGGCCGGCTGGGTCCCTAATCGGGAGCTTCACAGGCTCCGCACCCACGTTGACCACCCGAGATCCAAACTCCTCCCGACTGTGCGCTCGGAGTCCTGTTCGAACTTATTCTCAATGAACTGACGAAGGAGACATGATTTGCCAGTTCCCGCACTGCCAGTCACCAGGAATTTGAAGGGGAGGTCGGAGGTGGCGGCCACAATATGGCGCCGCGGCCCCGCCTGCTCCTCGGCGAGCCACC
Source organism: Phoca vitulina (assembly GCF_004348235.1). Classification (NCBI taxonomy): domain Eukaryota; kingdom Metazoa; phylum Chordata; class Mammalia; order Carnivora; family Phocidae; genus Phoca; species Phoca vitulina. Next base: position 5,675,098 of record NW_022589765.1, read on the forward strand.
GCTCCCCTCCGGCTGCCTCCCTGGCTCCTTCCTACTCCCGGGGCGGCGCCGCCACTTCATCTTGGAGACTTGTCTATGTCAGATCATACATGAGAGACAGATAGATAGATATGCTTCATTGCTTTTGATGGCTATAGAGCGTTCCATTGTAAGTGTGTACCATAACCGATTTAGCTAGTCTCCTTCTGATCGTCACCTACAAGAGGACTGAAGGGTAGGATGGAGCCAGAGAACTCCAATGCTCCTGAGTGGCTCAGTTGGTTAAACGTCTGATGCTTGGTTTCAGCTCAGGTCTTGATCTCAGGGTCATGAGTTTGAGCCCTGCGTTGGGCTCCACACTAGGTGTGGAGCCTGCTTAAAAAATAAATAAATAAAGCATAAATCAGATCATGTAACTCTCCTGCTCAAAACCCCCAGTGGCTTCCCATCTTAGTTATAATAAAATCCAAGGTTATCACCATGACCCAAAGACCCTACACGATCTGGCCCTCATCCAACACTCCACTTCATCTTGCTATTCCACAAGAATGCCAAGCATGGTCCCTGGCTTCTCAGAGCCTTTTTTTATTGGTCCTCAGATGAACAGAATTAAATTAATCATAGTCCTTGATTAACGACACATTCTCATTATTAGTCCAAATATAGCTCATTTTTAGTTAGTAAGTATCAATGAACCCAATAACCAGATCTAACTACATGGCCCACAGTCTCATTCCCCTGCCTCTCCCCCTCCCTCCACCCTGGCAAAGAACCATCACCCTGAATCTGGTGTTCATCATTCTGTGGCACTCTGTTTAATACAATTCTATTATATATATATATGTGTGTGTTTGTGCGTGTGTATGTACATACATATGTAGATATATATTTCTTAAAAGTGTATATTTTTATTATAATTTGCTTTAACTTTATACAAAGGTTGTTGGGCTATATGTACTCTTTCAGAACATAATTTTTCCCCTCAATATTTAATTTTCTAAGATTCATCCATGTATATTTGCATGTTGCTGCAGTTCATTCATTTGGATTGTTGTATAATATTTCATTGTGTATATGAATAACACTTCAGGGCCTTTGCACTTCGTTCCCTCTGGAATGTGCTTCTCTCAGATATCCACATGACTCCCTCCCTCACTTTATTTTATTTATTTATTTTTTCCTCCCTCACTTTAGCCATGCCATTACTCAAATGCCACCTCATCTTAATACTATCTAAAATAGTGCCCTATTTTACTCTATCTCTTTTACCCTTCTTTTGCCCATGGCACTTATCACTACTATGTTGAATATTCTCGCTTGGCCTGTCCAGATCCACTCTATCCCTTTTCACCCTGCTCTGAGTCCTGCAACAACGGGCTTCCTTGCCTTCTGGCTTCCCCTTTGGGTTTTGCGAAGGAGAGATACCCTCAAGAGATAGGAGGGTAAGAGAGACTGAAGTTGTGGTATTTATTCCCCAGCTCCCTCCCTACCATGATTTTTTCAGGGCCTGCCACATTCCTGTCCGGTGAGTCTCTGCTACTGCTATTTTTCTCTCCAGGTTCCAGTTAACTTCTCCCTCCCCTTGCCTCTTAATGCCAAGCTGTGGCAATGTCTCCCTATCCCTCTCCCATCCTGGGTGCTTAGTTATTCCTTGTTATCCTCCTTAACATTGTTCACAATTTTGTAAATACTCTTTCATTAAACTCATCAATTCTTTTTTTTAAGTAGGCTCCACGCCTGGCGTGGAGCCCAAGACAAGGCTTGAACTCACGACCCTGAAGATCAAGACCTGAGCTGAGATCAAAGAGTCAGATGGTTAACCGACTGAGCCACCCAGGCACCCCTAAACTCATCAATTCTTTTTTTTTTTTTTTAAGATTTTATTTATTTATTTGGCAGAGAGAGACACAGCGAGAGAGGGAACACAAGCAGGGGGAGTGGGAGAGGGAGAAGCAGGCTTCCCGCGGAGCAGGGAGCCCGATGCGGGGCTCGATCCCAGGACCCTGGGATCATGACCTGAGCCGAAGGCAGACGCGCAACGACTGAGCCACCCAGGGGCCCTAAACTCATCAATTCTTGTGTTCGAATGTACCATCTATTTTTTGCCAGTATCCTGACTGACGGACTGCCTTACATTAATATTATTTATCCAATTTTGTTTTGTTGATTGTTTCTCTCACTAAATTGTAAGCTCTAAGAGGGTAGGGACTTTGTCTAATTCCCTGCTGTATTCCCAAGGTCTAGAATAGTGCTGAACTCATGATAAGCATGCAAGAAGTATTTGTTAAATGAATTATTAACACATACAATAATACATTTAAAGTGCTTACACACAAAAAATTGCTGTCGCATACCTCTTTCAAAATAATGCTATTTTGAAAGCTACATGCCTAATAGAATTACAGAGTTGAAGTTTAAATGGATTTTTAATTTAATATATATTACCAAATTTCCTCCATTCTCCAAGGAGAAATGGTTGCCCCTAGGACTGGAGCAGGGAAAATATAAGGTGAGCCTGGGGTGTCAGAAATTTTTCAAATTTGCAAAAACTGAACAAACATACAGACAAAACAAAACAAAACAAAACAAAACCCTGCAATGACAGAGGTATGTCAAACGGATGCAGAAGCTAACTGAAAGCTCCGAATAGCCAAAGTTGGATCAATATGAGCAACAAGAAGATGGGGCTGTCCTCATCTTCCTGTTTCCAAAAAGAACTTAAAACGATCTACCCCATCCCATTCCATTTAACTTTTCTCATTCTTATAGCAATGGAAGAGCTATTCCTCCTTCTGAGAGTGATCTCTCCACATGTCTTTTGGACTACGTACCTTTCTGCTTTCTCAGAAATCTTATCAATTATCCCTTTTCTCTTGATTTTTCAGCCTCCCTCCCTCCCACTCTCTCCCCCACTCCTCCCTCCCTCTCTTGTCTAATTCCCCTCTCCCTGAATCTGGACTGGTCTTAGTGAGTTGCCCAACCAAAAGAATGCAGCAGAAGTGATGTTCTGGGATTTATAGGGCTAGGTCATAAGAAGCTTTGCAGCTTCTACCTGGGCCTCTTAGAACATTCACCCTTGGGGATGTCTGGGTGGCTCAGTCAGTTAAGCGTCTGCCTTCGGTTCAGGTCATGATCCCAGGGTCCTGGGATCGGGTCCCGCATCGGGCTCCCTGCTCAGCAGGGAGCCTACTTCTCCCTCTGTCTGCAGCTCCCCCTGCTTGTGCTCTCTCTCTCTCCATCTCTCTCTGACAAATAAATAAATAAAATCTTAAAAAAAAAAAAAAAAGAACACTCACCCTTGGACTCTTGAGGCATCATGTAACAAGTCTGCCTACTCTGAGTCTGCCGTTCTGTGAGAAAACTCAAGCTAACCATGTGGAGGCTGTCTAGAGAAAAAGATGCCAACCTGCCCCCAAATATCCTAGTTCTTAACTATTCAAGTCACCCCAGCTGAGGCCCCAGACATCAGTAAGCAGAAATGAACTGTCCCTGATGTCCCTAGTCTGAATTCTTGATGCAAATAATCATGAGATATAATAATAATCAAATTTTTGTTTTAAGCCACTAAATTTTGGGATTGTGTGTTATGCCGATGTGTGTTATGCAAATGAATAACTGGAGCAGTCAAAAATGACCTTCATGTCGCTAAATGTAATAGACATGTTTTCACCCTCATTTATTTGTCCTGTAGGCAGCTCTTGTCACAGGTAACCATTCTCTCTCGTTTTTGTTTTGTTTTGTTTTGTTTTTAAGATTTTATTTATTTATTTGACAGAGAGAGACACAGAGAGAGGGAACACAAGCAGGGGGAGTGGGAGAGGGAGAAGCAGGCCTCCCGCAGAGCAGGGAGCCCAATGCGGGGCTCGATTCCAGGACTCTGGGATCATGACCTGAGCGGAAGGCAGACACTTAACGACTGAGCCACCCAGGCGCCCCTCTCTCTCGTTTTTTAAATTGAAGTATAATCGACACACCAAAGCCTATTGGTTTCAGGTGTATGTCATGGTAATTCTATATTTTTATGCATTATGAAACAATCCCCACGTTAAGTCTAGTTACTGTCACCATGCAAAGTTATTTTTTTTTATTTTGTTTTGTTAGTCACCATGCATTACATCATTAGTTTTTGATGTAGTGTTCCATGATTCATTGTTTGCGTATAACACCCAGTGCTCCATGTAATACGTGCCCTCTTTAATACCCATCACCAGGCTAACCCATCCCCCCACCCCCCTCCCCTCTAGAACCCTCAGTTTGTTTCTCAGAGTCCATAGCCTCTCATGGTTCATCTCCCCCTCTGATTTTCCTCCCTTCATTTTTCCCTTCCTACTATCTTCGTCTTCTTCTTCTTCTTCTTTTTTTTTTAAACATATAATGTGTTATTTGTTTCAGAGGTACAGGTCTGTGATTCATCAGTCTTACAAAATTCACAGCACTCACCATAGCACATACCCTCCCCAATGTCTATCACCCAGCCACCCCATCCCTCCCACCCCCCACCACTCCAGCAACCCTCAGTTTGTTTTCTGAGATTAAGAGTCTCTTATGGTTTGTCTCCCTCTCTGGTTTTATCTTGTTTCATTTTTTCCTCCCTTCTCCTATGATCCTCTGTCTTGTTTCTCAAAATCCTCATATCAGTGAGATCATGTGATACTTGTCTTTCTCTAACTGACTTATTTTGCTTAGCATAATACCCTCTAGTTCCATCCACGTCGTTGCAAATGGCAAGATTTTGTTTTTCTGATGGCTGTATAATATTCCATTGTATATATATACCACATCTTCTTTATCCATTCATCTGTTGATGGACATCTTGGCTCTTTCCATAGTTTGGCTATTGTGGACATTGCTGCTATAAACATTGGGGTGCACATACCCCTTCAGGTCACTACATTTGTATCTTTGGGGTAAATACCCAGTAGTACCCTACTGGGTCGTAGGGTAGCTCTATGCAAAGTTATTTTAATATTATTGAATATATTCTCTATGCTATACTTTACATCCCTATGACTCATTTATTTTATAACTGGAAGTTTATACCTCTTAATCCCCTTCCCCTATTTCGCCCATCCCCCAACCCCTCCCCTCTCTGGTAACCAACAGTTTGTTTCCTGTATCTATGAGTCTGTTTCTGTTTTGTTTTGTTTGTTTTGTTTTTTAGAACCCACATAGAAGTGAAATCATATGGTATTTGTCTTTCTCTGTCTGACTTATTACAGTCAGCTTAATACCCTCTAGGTCCATCCATGCTGTCACAAATGGCAAGATCTCATTCTTTTTTACGGCTATTATCCCAGTGTGTGTGTGTATATATATATGTATCTATCTCACGTCTTCTTTATCCTTTCATCTATCATTGGACACTTAGGTCATTTTCATATCTTGGCTGTTGTAAATAATGCCACAAAGGGGGCACCTGGCTGGCTCAGTCAGTGGAGCGTGCGACTCTTGATCTTGGGATTGTGGATTTGAGCCCCACGTTGGGTGTAGAGATTACTTAACAAAATCTTTAAAAAAATAATGCCGCAATGAACATGGAGTGCATATATCTCTTCAAATTGGTGTTTTTCTTTTTCTTTGGGTAAATACCAGAAATGGAATTGGCTGGATCATACGGTAGTTCTATTTTTAATTTTCTGAGGAACCTCCACACTGCCATTCCCTTTTTTTGAGATATTCCCTTTCCTTGGTTTATCTGACACATCACTCTCCCCGCCTTTCTCATACCTCTTTGGGTCCTCCATATCCTCCTTTTTTTCAACCATAAATGCTAAGATTCAACTCAGTTTAGCCCCTCTTTTCACTTTAAAATCTCATCCAGGGTGAGATTTAAAATCTTTGAATTTAAAAACCTTAAAATTTAGAAACTTTAAAACCTTACCTGGGTGGCTTGGTCAGTTGGGCATCCAATTCTTGATTTTGGCTCAGGTCATGATCTCAGGGTTGTGGGATCGAGCCCCGCGTCCAGCTCTGCGCTGAGTATACAGCCTGCTTAAGATTCTCTTTCTCTCCTTCTCCCTCTGCCCCCCTCCCTAAAAAATAATTAAAGGGTGCCTGGGTGGCTCAGTTGGTTAAATGTCTGCCTTGGGCTCAGGTCACAATCTTGGGGTCCTGGGATCAAGCCCCACATCGGGCTCCCTGCTCAGTGGGGAGCCTGCTTCTCCCTCTCCGTCTGCCGCTCCCCCTGCTTGTACTCTCTCTCTGTGTCAAATAAATAAACAAACAAACAAACAAATAAATAAATAAAATAATTTTAAAAATAAAAATAAAATCTGATCCAAATCTGGGACTTCAATTACCAGCTGTTCATATATCTCATAAATTTGTATCTCCAGCTTTTCTCTGAGCTCCAAACATTTTTATCCAAGTGCTTACTATACGTCTCCTCTTGGATGTCTCAAAAGCACTTCAAATTCAACATATTCAAAACCAAACTCTTCCTCTTCCCCCTAAAAGTCAAGAACAATAATCTGGTCCTCTTCCAGTGTTCCCTATCTCCGTGACTGGCACCATCATCTATCCATTTGCAAAAGCCAGAAACCAGGGAGTCATCCTTGCCATGTTCCCCCTCTCTCTTATTTTCATGCATAACCCATCCTGAGGCCCTATCAATTTTGCCTACTAAGCATCTTTTTTTTTTTTTTTTAATGTATTTAGACCACAGAATGCTACCAATGCTACCAATTAGGGATTTTTCCTTTCTTTTTTTTTTTTTAAAGATTTTATTTATTTATTTGTCAGAGAGAGAGAGAGGGAAAGGGAAAACACAAGCAGGGGGAGCAGCAGGCTCCCCACTGAGCAAGGAGTCCGATGTGGGACTCAATCCCAGGACCCTGGGATCATGACCTGAGCCGAGGGCAGACGCTTAACCGACTGAGACACCCAGGCGTCCCACCTACTAAGCACCTGTTAAAGCTCTCTTCTCTCTCGATGCCTACCACTCTCCCCACCATTAAGATATCTTCTTTTCTCACCAGAAATGTAGTTGTAGCCTTTTAATTGAGCTCCCTGCTTTCATGTTTGCCCCTCGTCTAATAACTTTTACAGACGGGATCGTCTTTTTCACTTTTAATCTTTTCAATAATCCCTACTGTGCTTAGGATAAAGACACAAATCATCACCATAGCCTCTGAGGCCCTGCACAGCCTGGCCAATATCTATCTCATCAGCGTCATTTTTTAAAAAAGATTTATTTATTTGTTTATTTATTTATTTATTTGACACAGAGAGAGAAAGCACAAGCAGGGGGAGTGGCAGGCAGAGGAAGAGGGAGAAGCAGGCTCCCCGCTGAGCTGAGAGCGGGACATGGGGCTCATTCCCAGGACTCTGGGACCATGACCTGAGCTGGAGGTAGATGCTTAACTGACGGTGCCCCTCATCAGCGTCATTTTATAAAATTCTCCACTTGCTGACTGAATTACAGCTGTACCAGCTCTCTTTTGTCCCTCATATGCATTAAGCTTCCTCCTGCCATAGGGCCTTTGCACATGCCTTTCCCTCTGCTTGGAATGCCTTTTCTCCCTCCTCATGCAGTTAATTTCCATGCACTTTACAGATCTCTGGGGAGGTTTCGCTTGCTCAGTGAAGCTTCCCTGACCTCTCATACCTCTGTGTGCCTCTCCTACAGAGCACTCATCACAGTTGTAGTTTTACATGTATTTGAATTAATATTTGAATAATGTTTGTCTCTCTGACTAGACTGTAAGCTTCAGTGGCAGGCACCAAGGTTGTTTTGCTTGCTATTGTGCTCACAGTACCTAACATAATACCTGACACATAATAGGTGCTAATTATATATATCTTAGGGACGCCTGGGTGGCTCAGTCGGTTAAGCGGCTGCCTTCGGCTCAGGTCATGATCCCAGGGTCCTGGGATCGAGTCCCGCATCGGGCTCCCTGCTCAGGGAGCCTGCTTCTCCCTCTGCCTGCCGCTCCCCCTGCTTGTGCTCTCTCTCTGACAAATAAATAAACAAAATCTTTAAAAAATAAAATAAATATATATTTTTAGAAGAAAGTAGGGGAAAAGGTAGGAAAGGGATAAGGACAGAAGGAGGGAGGGAGGAAAGGGGGAGCAAGAGAGGGGACTCTCCCCCTATGACTGGTTATTTGTAAATTTTTATTCTCCTTGTATTTCTTTTTTTTTTTTTTTTTTTGCATTTTTGACTATTGTAAAAGTTTATTTAACAAAAAAAGTTCAATATGAAAATGCACACGACCTGATTTTTATATAGTAGTAAAACAGGTACTATGGAGGGGACATGTGGAAGCAGTTGATTTCTTCTGATGAACACACCCATTGTTTATACCCGCTCCAAGGCTTCTAACATGATGACACTATGTCCTCGTATTACCACCATTCCAATATTGTTCTGTTGTCCACTAGTTGCCATCTCCACACATTCATCTATCCCAAGATTCATAAACGGATCGAACCCCCACAATATTCCTTGGACATGTCTGCCACCATTTAATTTCAATGATAATTTCTTGTCCATAAACTTTTTCAACTTGGGAAGGTGAGCTTTGCTCATGGTGTCTACTCAGCGAGCTCAAAGATGCCTCCAAACGGAATTCGTGGTGTCCCTCACGCTCCCGCGGTAGGCCCCTCTCTTTGTATTTCTAACACACTTTGCTTTGTATATCTTTAATTCATTTGTTGTATGCATTAAGGTCCATGATTGTCACACGTTCTTGGTGGAGTGTACCTATGGTTTTTAAGATTTCATTTTTAAGTAATCTCTACACCCAACGTGGGGCTTGAACTCACAACCTTGAGATCAAGAGTCTCACGCTCCACCAACTGCGCCAGCCAGGCCCCCTGTGTGTACCTTTTATCAGTATTACACATCCCTTTGGCTCTTTTAATATTCTTAGCTCTGAATTATATTTTCCTCTGATTCAAATGGGGCTCTTTTTATGCTAGCCTTTGGACAACTCAAAGTTTCACTATTTCTTTGCTTACTACTATTTCTTATATTCCACAATGTTCCTCTTTTAGGGATTCATTTTCCAGTTTTCTGTAATACCTACCTGAGTAATTCATAGAGGTTCTGAATATGTCTGCAATGTGTTCTGAATATGCCTAAAAATTAGAATCTGAAAATTGGAGTTTTGTTCCCTATGTTATTTCACTCCCCCACCCCTTCACCACTTAGGGTCAATTGTACTATTTATCCATTTTGGTTCTTCTCTTATGTTGTAGATTTTCTCCAAATATTGTTCGTAATCCTTTGTTGTCCATATATATTAGTGAATAAGGGGCAAATCCTTAGCAAAGATAGCTTGCCTGGGTTTCCTGTGCAGTTTTGTGTCTCCCAACTAGCCTGTCTTCTGAGCAGGAAGGTTGTATGTGTTGCTTTAAAGTGGGTGGGTATGGAGGCTTCACTTTATTTTATTTGTAAAATTTATGTATTTTAAAGAGAGAGAGTGTGCGTGCGTGCGAGGAGGGGGAGGGGCAGAGGGAGAAGGAGAGAGAGTCCTCAGGCAGACTCCCCAGTAAGCCAGGAGCCTGACGCAGGGCTGGAAACCAGGACTCTGAGATCGTGACCTGAGCGGAAATCAAGAGTCAGACGCTAACTGACTGAGCCACCCAGGCGTCCCTGGAGGCTTCACTTTAAAGTGGGTGGGTATGCAGGCGACAGAAAGGCTGTTCCTCTGAATCCCTGCAAATTGCCAAAACAATTTTACTTTGACAGCACAGGATTTGAGTGTATTTCTCTCCTGGCTGGAGGTGCTTCTCTTTTTTTGTTTTTCCGTATATTTTGTGGAAGTTTAGATTATACATACCAAGGTCTGCTGTGTGTGTGTGTGTTGTGTGTTTTCTAGAATCCTACACTCACACAAGCCAACTTTGGGAAGTCAATAGCTCACCTCAGTGTGAAAGTTTAAGCTTTAACTTTGGAATGAGTCGAGGGATGGAGGGGCAGGGCTGGTCACAGAGAGGCTGAGCTGATCCTTCTTTTCTGAATGCAATTCTTTAATTGAATGGAGGGAAACCCCCCCCCCCACACACACACACTGCTTTTTCTATTCATTCTGAGATTTGACTTTCTCTGGATTTGCTCCAGTAATTTTCTCTTGCATGTTTTAGATGGGGCTCCTCCTCCTCTCTTATCAATAGGATTATATCTGATTTCTATCCTCAAGGAATTCTTCACAATTTCTGAACTGCTGATGGTACACTTTCCTTTAATGATACCACTCTTGGTCCTTTTAAAAGATTTGGGGAGGAGAAGATAGGGACGGAGTTACCAGTGCTTAAGGCTGTCCTCTTGATCTAATCTGGCCAAAGTAATTTTCTTATGTCAATTTGCCTGAGGCAAGGAGAGTGGCTAGGACTCTGAGAGGCAAGGGGAAAGGGCCTTTTGCAGCCCTGGCTTCTGATTACTCAGGACTACTAATTAAGGCCCATTAGGATTTAGAAAACTTGTATCTGCATATCAGTGCTTCTGAGAGAGCCAAGTTGGCCGCTAGCAGTCGGAACCCTCCGAGTAGAAAACTTGCACACACACACACACACACACAAAAAGTGACCCTCAGGGTAAATTAATTAGAAAATGGCACCCCTCTGGACAGGCCAATTGTAAAAAAGCTTGCCTTTCTCTGCTGATAGTGGCATTCTTGCATGAGGGCACAAGGCTGGCAGGCTACAGGCTCCTCTCACCGTCCTCCCACATACACCTTCAAATGCGCACCCTTGTGCAGGACATATCCTGCAGAACTGTATATAGCAAACGGTAGCCTCGGCTAATGTCAATTACAACAACCAGAGACAAAGCCTCCACCTTCTGGGGCTTCTCCCAATTCTACCCGCTCACACAGGGCTGAGAGGTCAAGTTCAAGGTCAGAGAGACTTTGCTCAAGTAGGCCTCCTGTGACAGCAGCCTCCACCCTCTGGGGCTTCTCCCAATTCCACCCGCTCACACAGGGCTGAGAGGTCAAGGTCAAGGTCAGAGAGACTTTGCTCAAGTAGGACTCCTGTGACAGCAACCTCTGCTCCCCACCACCCTCTGCCCCAAGAGACAGGCTTCTGACTTCCCTAAGCCCTTGCAAAGCCAACATTGTAGAGTAGCCAGAGATCATGCTTCTAACAATCGGGGAACTCTGGTTTTAAAGACTAGGCCCTCTTCACTGGACATAGATCCACCGTCAGCTTCAAGAGGAGAGGTCCTTAATGCAAATGCCACCAATAGCCCTCGGAGACCATCAACCACCACTAGACCTCTCCAGGAGTTGTCCCCAGGAACTAGGGACAAGGCTTCTACTGACCACGCTAGAGTACCCCCTCCCTCGCCTGCCCCCACAACCTACCCACTTACCCAACCTGGGTAACTTCCACAAGCAGAACCGGCCATATCATGAGCATCCAGAGATCTCTCTCTGGTTCAGTTTCTACAAATAATAAACCTCTTTGCTGGGGTAACATATGTGAAGCACTTAGAACAGTCCATACTATGTTGTGAGTGCTTCTGCTAGTGCTAGCTAGCATCGTTTAGTTACCTGTCAACCTGCTTCCCGTTTTCACAAGTTATGCTTTCATGTAACATTTATCTCTTAGTTTCATGGAAGGTGGAGTCTACATTCCGATTTTTTTTTCCTTTTGTTTTCAGGTGATTTCTGTACTTCACTCCTTACAAAATTTTTTATTTTTTATGTAGTCTTGTCTGTCAATGGATTGCCAAAATGTACTAGATAAAAATCAGCAGCTCTTCCTTATAAAAGTTCTAAGTACAGGGGGCGCGTGGGTGGCTCAGTCAGTTAAGTGTCTGCCTTTGGCTCAGGTCGTGATCCTGGGGTCCCGGGATTGAGCCCCACATCAGCAGAGAGCCTGCTTCTCCTTCTCCCTCTGCCCCTCCTCCCTTCTCGTGCTCTCCCTCTGTCAAATAAATAAATAAAATCTTGTTAAAAATTCTAAGTACAATAGAATAGAAGAGAACTTTCTAAACATAGGAAAGAGTATCAAAAAGCCATGGGCAGGGGCTCCTGGGTGGCTCAGTCGTTAAGCGTCTGCCTTCGGCTCAGGTCTTGATCTCAGGGTCCTGGGATCGAGCCCCGCATCCGGCGCCCTGCTCTGCCGGAAGCCTGCTTCTCCCTCTCCCACTCCCCCTGCTTGTGTTCCCTCTCTCGCTGTGTGTCTCTCTCTCTGTCAAACAAATAAATAAAATCTTTAAAAAAAAAAAAAAGCCATGTGCAAACATCATGATCAAGTTATCTCCCATCAAATTCAGGAATAAGGTTCAGATGTCTTCTGTGGTGTTTTGAAGGTTCTAAAATGTAATAAACCAAGAAAATGAAATAAGTCGTATAAATCTAAAAGGAATAAAGAGAAAAAGAATAATTATTTACAGATGATATGATTACATGCATTGAGAATCCAAGAAATGCAATTTAAAAACTACTAAAACTAAGAAGCCTGTATGGTGGGCATCTGCTGCTTTGGTTTGCCCAGCATTTCTTCCCTGCTTCCTCTTCCTTTGGAGAGCTGTTCCTCCTTCACTGACCATAGTCCTGGTGGGACAGGTAATGATAGTACTTTGCCCCATTCACCCTCCACACACATGGCTGTGCACGTAACCCAGAGATCAAACTCTGCTGGACACAGTGGCAGCTCCAAGCAGGTAGGCATGTGTCCTAGGCCAGAGATATAAGGCCTTCCTTGGAATAATCCAAATCAGAGGTAAAGAAGTAGCTTTCTCTTTTCTTTGGATATTAAACTGTAAGGATGTGACCCCAAAGCAGATGGTATCGTATCCACGTCTCTACCATGTGAAAGAGTCTTAGAGAATGAGGCAATATAGAGAGGAGAGAAGCAGAGAAGAGAGATGGAGAGATGACTGAGAATCTGGTCATTTGAGTCTCTGGATCCTGGTGTGTCTGAGATATGTCCTGTCCTTCCCAGTTATAGAAGCCAATAAACTCCATTTGCCTCAAGCTTATTCAACTTGGGTTTCTGACACTTGCAAACAAGAATCCTAACTAATACAAGCGGTATGTAAGATAAATATACTGAGTCCCAAAGCTTTCGGTTTTTTCTTTTCTTTTCTTTTCTTTTTTGAAGTATTATAAAATAAATCCTTCTTGTTTTATTTTCCAACATTTATTATAAAAATTTTCAAATGTACAGGAAAGTTTAAAGAAGTTTATAGTGAATAACAATATACCCACCACCTAGATTTTATAATTAGCATTCTATTATTATATTCCAATAGCTTTCTTTTATTTTAACAATAACGGAAATAGAGACAGGAAAAAAAACCTAACCCATTCACAAGAGTAGAAAAAGAGATGTGTGAAACACCAACTGGCACAAATAAAGCCCCCACAAAATTCTGCTTTTTCTTTTCTTCTTCTTTTTTTTAACTTTAGTTTTAAGTAATCTCCACACCCAACCTGGGGCTCCAACCCACAACCCCAAGATCAAGAGTCCGCGGCTCCACCGACTGAGCCTGGCCTTGCTTTTTCTAGACAAAGGATCAGGAAATGAGTGACCCGGCAATACAGAAAATTTTAGACAGATCTACTCTAGCCAAATGCCATGGAAAAAAACTATGGCTTCACCTTCACCCACGTCAGCAATGGGCAGGGCGGGGAGTCTAGACTTCCAGCCTTGGCAGGTTATAATGAGGCTCCCACCCCGACCCCATCACCCACTTGCCCCACCCCTCGCGCCTCAGGGAAGACCACCTGGGGAGCTTGACGCCCCTCTACCCCCCCATCCCCCCACTGGGGTGGTGTCAGAGGAGACCCAGCGGAGAGTCAGGATTTCAGTCACCGTAGGTTTTGCACAGAACAACCTTGGCTGACCTACTGATGTTCCATAGGTGGTATTATTAAAGACAGAGAAACTCGGGACTTTAAGAAATGTATCAATATCAGAGGGCCGCCTGGGTAGCTCAATCTGTTAAGAAATGTATCAATATCAGATACATTGTGAGTTTTCTGTTTTTGCTTTTGACGCCAATCAGGCCCCTGTTAGGTGAGTGGGGTTTTCCCTGAAGGGATTGATCAGATCCGCTGTCAATCAATCATCCTTGAAACCCGTTAACTGCACCGGAACTCCGGGTTGGGTGGGCAGGACTTAGCTAGAAGAAAGCCCGCCAATTGCCCCATGAAAAACGATTGTCGGTGGTCAATTGTTCCTATTCGGAGTCGTCGGGTTCTGATCATAATAGATGGAAAACCAGTAACCACAACAAATCCTGTTGGTCCTGGGATGGTGAGTTAAACAGGCCCTTAGAGATCGTGGAAAGCGGAGAGGGTATCCTTTAGGAGCTTACTGGCTGTGGGCCTGCCTTCGAGCCAAGAGACTCTATCTAAGCCAAAGCTCATCTCTGGCTATTTTAAGTTATTTTGTTGTACTTCTTTTCGTTATGCCCAAACGTTCAAAAGAGGTATGTTGCTATAGAAGTTAGAGCCTTTACTCACCAGCGATATGGAGAAGTTACGGAAAAGCATGTTAGAGCCATAGTTACCTGCAGAGAAAATTCTCAGCCAGGTGGTGACCACGATGGGGCAGGGACCCCCAAAACCTTGGCTCTGTAGCCTGATGAAGAGGCCAATATAGAAGATAGAGACCTGGTTCGGATCTCAGTGAGATCAGTGAGACCCTCCGAAATAGCTGGAGGACACCTTGATGGGAGTCTGTTGGCCTTGAAGCACCACCCCCCGGGGGGGGGGCGGTGAGTGGGGGGGCACAAGCCATAGTAATTTAGGAGGGCATGGCAGATTTCCAATTTAAGATGTTAGTCTGAACAATTGCGCTTTTTCTCCCCAAGTTAACATTAAATGAAAGAAGAAAACTAAATATTAGAGCTGTAACCATAAGGGATGATGGGTAAGGGTGTGGTTAGCTGGCCAAAATTGTGAGGATTTTCTTGAAGATATGAAACAAATAGGGTGCAACTGATTGAGAAGCCAGAGTCAATGAATCCAGAACACCATACAGATGTGGGAGAGGACTGCTGTAAACATGAATTCTGTTTTCTAATGTAGCCTTTTAAAGACAGACTATGTCACAGTAATCAGAATCAGAATGGGAGTGATGATGTGGCCATCTCAGAAGATAAATGGTGAGTAAATGAACTAGTAAAAGTGAAATACAGAGTTAAATACAAATAATTGTTAAGAATACGTCTAGGAGGGGCGCCTGGGTGGCTCAGTCATTAAGCGTCTGCCTTCTGCTCAGGTCATGATCCCAGGGTCCTGGGATCGAGCCCCGCATCTGGCTTCCTGCTCGGTGGGAAGACTGCTTCTCCCTCTCCCACTCCCCCTGCTTGTGTTCCCTCTCTTGCTGTGTCTCTGTCAAATAAATAAATAAAATCTTTAAAAAAAAAAAGAATATGTCTAGGAAGGGGCGCCTGGCTGGTTCAGTCTGTAGAGCATGCAACTCTTGATCTCAGGGTGGTGAGTTCCGGTCCTACTTTGGGCATAGAGCTTACTTAATAAAAAAAAAAATGTGGGCACCTGGGTGGCTCAGTCAGTTAAACCTCGGACTCTTGATCTCAGCTCAGGTCTTGATCTCAGGCTCCTGAGTTAGTTCCCCGCCTTGGGCTCCAGATGGAGCCCACTTAAATTAAAAAAAAAAAGAAAGAAAGAAAAAGAAAGAAAGTGGGCGCCTGGGTGGCTCAGTTGGTTAAGCGACTGCCTTCGGCTCAGGTCATGATCCTGGAGTCCCGGGATCGAGTCCCGCATCGGGCTCCCTGCTCGGCAGGGAGTCTGCTT